>NC_047653.1:13554065-13854065 GCF_902201215.1 Prunus dulcis | reverse complement strand
AATTCAATGAGCGTGGACAAGAAGGATTATAATGCCTTTACATGTGACCTACTAAATTGATAGTAAAAAAAATTGTTACTTTTGATTTTTTTCGTTTTTGTGATCGATGAAGAAGAAGAAAATCCAACTTAAAATCTCTTTCAATGCTGGCACGAAATGCATTTTAAATGACAGTCACACTACTTTCCGAGAAATTTTTGGAGCTTCATCTTCACTCTAGTTAAGTTGGTGGAAAGTTCGGCTTTGGGTGTGGTAGGTGAGAATATGGACTTTTAGTGCACTAAAGGGCTCCACTTGTCAAACAAGATGATTTGTGTTAGAAGCATAGACCTTTATTTTAATCTGGAAAGACAGACATTCCAACTACTTGGAAACACTTCAAAACTAATCATTTCATAGATATACATATAAATATATATATATATATATATATCATATTTCTTTTTATGTTCTTCAGATTTATGGAAGAAAACCCATCTAAGTCCTCTCTTCATCCACCTCTTTATGAGAAACAGCAGGTGGCTCAAACATGCTAAAGACCCTATAAGCTGAAATCACAGCTAAGACAATGAAGCTGCAAAGGGCCAGGGCATGGAGAACCAAGGCCACCTTCATTCTACTGCAGAATCTTCCATAAGAACTACAAGCTTCACTCCATGAGACTGTCCTGTCGCCATTGGAGGCCAAAGACAGTATCTCCATAACTGCAGCACCAGATGTGAGCATTAAGTAAGCCACAATCTGCACCCAAAATTCAGACAAAAGAAAAGGACACAAAATCAGCAAAGGCCACCCTCTTACATATATATGTGCCAAATTTGGGACCTTAATTAGTGGTTTTCAACATTACAATTAAGCCTTCAACACAAATCAGGATAAAAACCAAAATGGGTAATCACACATTTTATCAAAATGTTGACAACCTTTGAGGACATATGTGAAAAAAATAATAAGAACAGAATTATTTATGAGGGTAGGTATTTCTTTTTTTCCCCAGAATTCCAAACATCCACCTCCTATATATTAGTATTATTATTATGTCTGAATGTGAAAAAGAGAAAGAAAATAAAATAAATTGAAGGGGACAAAGAAGGGCAAAGAAGATGAACCTGGTCAGAGACAAAGAAAAGCCAAGCTTTAGTTACCAAGCATCTGATCCATGAGGCCATAGTTGCAAGAAAAGCATATGCAGCAGAAATGGTGCTGATGCAAACCATGTACCTGCAGAAAGACAGCTCAAATATTAAATTTAAAAACAGAAGAATTAGGCAGACAAATTAATGTCCAAGAAAATGAAAAAGAAGATGAATGGGGTTCTTGCTTGAGGCCCGTGAAATTGCTGAACTCTAGCTTCCCATAGCTGATGTTGTCTTGTTTGTTTGTCACAGTGAGCCAAATGGTTGCAATGCTAAGAGGAATCACTGAAACCCTAAGGGAGCAATCTAGGAGCTTCAGGGCAGGAACAGGAAGGTTGGAAGTGAAGTTAGGAGCATTTTCATCCAAGTTTTCTCTCATTTTTGGGCAATGCAGATAAGACCAACTTTCACTTTAACAAGAACCTCTAGTCTTATCATATGAGAGTGCTGCAGACGGCAGAGAAAGATGAAAATTTCTTTTCTTTTCTATTTTTTTTATGCACAAGAGAGATGAAAATGTTGCTAAGACTAAATGGAAATGTGGGTAATAAATATAAAACAGTTTAGGGAAGACGGTAGATATACTTGTGTACTTGTACCTTTTTCTTTTCTTTTTTTGGGTGGAAAAATAATCAATATGGGTTTATTTTTCTTTTTATTTTTATTTTATTTTACTTAGCTAAGGTTTTATTTTATTTTTATATATAAAACAAAATGCTTGAAAGAATGTGTGGAGATATATTACATGAAGTCTTGTTAGTGGGAGGGGAAAAGATATGATAGTGGGGCTGTTGCTTTTCAAGGGCAGGAAATCATGACATGGTGTTGTGATTATCTAGAACAAATGCCATGATTGATGGTGATTCTACATGACATCAGGCTTCCCTGATACTTTAAACTACTTTATTATGAGAAAGGAAATTCATAAGCTCACCATCTTTTAACTTTAGTATTAAACCCTCTCAATTATATTGAGAACAATTGAACATATGCAATGCATTCAAAAGCATAATCAATTCAACCATTGAAAGCATAGTTCCTTACTTTCATCTATTTCAAGTTCCTTAGGTGCACACTTTTATAATATATACAACCACACATATTAGCTATAGTTAATTAAAGTTTTTTTAGTACCAACGATAGTTTAAACTATAGAGAAGGGGAATTTTTCACACACGCAACTATGATGTCGTTGTTAAACTCCATTGGCAGCTATGGTTAATTATAATATAACAGTTGTCAAACATTGAGTGAAATGATGATGCTCCACCACTTAAAAGTAAAGATAATGAGCAAAATTATTTATCCAATTCCCAATCAAGTCCTTGTGTGAAAACTTCATCAAGTGAACTAGAAATCCACCTTAGAGAGGATTGTTGATCGTAAGTCTACATGACCTCATAGTGACATATTTAAGCTCTTCTTATTTTTTGTGTTGGGAAACATAATTTCCTAAAAGAGCCACCCAGAATGCTGTAAGTACAAGAGCTAGATAATCTCTTTGGTTACCTCTGATGGTGATAACTTATTTGTCTTCACCCATAATTTTTTATTTCATTTGATTAGTAAATTTTCTCCCATCAATTTGGTTGAGCTGTCTGCTTAATGGATGACCTTTGTTTGGTCACTTGATGCTTTTATAGTTCACCTACTCAAATTCATTAGTCTGAGCCAGGTAGATGGGAGCATAAATAAATATTGTGAGTAACATTTAATGCAGTATCTATGATCAACAAGTTGTTAACTCAGTAAATTCAAGTGAATTGAGTCTACTGGCCTGTGGTCACATATGCTTTGCACAGTGAAGCTTCATCATCAAGAAAGAGCACCAAAAAATATCTATCCTCATTTCTTCTACTATCATGGAAAAGGTATAAAACCCACAAAAAGTTCAATTGCAATGCACTAATTTATAAAGTAAAAGGCAGCAGGACATTGGCACTTATTGTGGAGCTCCATTAGCCATGGAAGACTTACAAATGGCCCCGGAAGCACTCAAAGAATGAATTAACTACAATCTCTTGCCTCTTTTAAGTTTGTTATTGGGGTTCTCTCCTCTTCTAAAATGGAGTAGAATCCCAGAAATAGGAAAGCAACTTCCCCAGCAGGGTGCCAACCCATCTCACTATGCATCTCATTTTACATATCGTGTTACAAACATTTTTCTGTGCGGAACTTTATGATACAAGCTCAAGCCATTTACATGTTCCTCCTGAGTTAGGAAGAAAGTTGCCGGTTAGAAAACTGCATTCCACAAAGCATTCTCACCTTCTCCACAGCGCCGATGGACCTCCTTGATCCTCTCGGAAGACTTGCAGATTCCACTGCAACTCCAATCGAATGAAGCAACACAGACATTGCCTGCCTGAGCCTTCCATTCACAATCTGTGGTAACAATTAACACCATTAAACTTCTATTTGTACATTTCATTATGATAATATCTGTTCCTAGCTTGAACCATGCACCGTTAAGTTTCACCCCCATTTTGTTTTATTTGTAATTTTAACATGTAAACTTATCATGAATGAATGGGCAAATCCACACAAAACTCACCCACCAGTAACATGGAAAGAGCATCACAGGGAAAGACAGGTGTCTTTCAACCATGTTGTTCCGCACATGATCAAACCTGACCTTGAAGTCTTAAACAGAAGTCACATGAGAATGTATGTCATAAACAGAAAGAAGTGAACTTCTGGTAAGAAATGGTCAATAGATCGGAGGATCCAAGCTAAGATCTCTGACGAGTTTTAGATGTGCCGCTGGTCACTATGATCAAGCGTCACCATAACACAATCCTAGATATGAAAGCTACTGCACAGACTTGTGTGTTGTAACAAAGGTCATAGCTAAAGGGCAGGCGTGCTTTAAAGTGGTAGTAGTCGTCTCTTCTAATTATTATTATTTTTCAGAACAGTAAACACAATGGGTAATTGTGTCTTTCCCACTTTTTTTACACCAAATACATCCTCTGGCATTTCAATTCTATGGGTCTGTAATGAGTGAACTAGGCCTTGTATAACATGTAAGCCAATGCTTTATGTCACAATCACCAAACTATCCCCATTCCCAGTGTGCCACATAGTGAAAATTGTGCTACCCAAATAAATAAGTCAACTTGTTTGCTATAAGAGTCGGAATAATAAACAATTCTTGGGATCCATTGGCACTCTAAATAACTGAAACACAAAGTTGAAGATATGGTACGTGCAACAACCCATGTTAATCAGATGCTTAGTGACCAAAATTTCTTTTCCCAAAACTAATGCCATAGCAATCCTCATTAATACCAAGATAGTTAAAAGGAAATGGGACAAAATGGATGCATATGAAATTACCAGGTGGTGTTCCACAACATAATCTTCGGTCATCAATCTGCTCCACATCCAATCCAATGAACCACGACCCCAGAGAAACATCCTCATTGGCATACTTGTGTAGCACATGCCTACATGATTAGCATAATGTAAGAAATAAGTAAATGTACTTTGGGCAGAAAGATTGCCACCATACAGAATATGGAAACATACTGGTTGATTGATATGTAAGTAGCCAAGTCTTTTGAGATAGCATAGAGCTGTCCTGTGGCATGACGGAAATATTTGTTCCCTTCCTCGCCAAATTTCCAATACTCGGGCTCATGATATCTCACTCCCCTGTTGAGAAACAAATAAGGTAAGGGAAAGAATGGCAAAAATGACTAGCTGAAAGAAATAGTTTGAAGGGTGTACAGCTCACTTTCGAGCAAGGACTGGACCAGATTTCATGCATCCAATATATACCCTGGGGTTTGATCTATGTCTAGCTAAAGTTGCTCCAAGTGTTCCTGCAAAAACATGATGAATGAATTCGACACTAGGGAAAATGGAGAAAGATATAGGCAAAAGTTATTACACACTGGCTGCAGCAAAAATGCCAACATTAATGACTACTTAAACAAGACTCTGATTTCAGCTGTATTCAAGAAAAGCCAATTTCCAGTTTTAAAACCTTGAAAACACAAATTTTCAACATTTTTTGCCACAGTACTACCCACTTTGTTGCAAAACATAGTCATATAAAGACAATGCTTTACATCACTCAGTATTCATCATGAAAACATTTAGAGGTTATGTAAAGCATGAATACTTAGGAAACTTTGCGAATACCAAGTGGACAAGTAATTTTGAGCTTGAATAATGAATGCTTCAAACTCAATAAAACAAAAACAAAAAACTTTCCTGAGTAAAAGATTTCTTATGCTTTTATACATGCAAAAGAAACACAACACGTGATAAATATATACCTATATTTACATGTACATCATCATCAACTTTGACGTAGAAATCTGCATCCCATGAAGCAACAGCAGTGGCAAAAAAGATCTTCGTCTTTGCTGACAATTCAAGATAGCCCTCAACATGATCCTGCTTTCACAAAATTTATGAAGACAAATTTCGATCAGCTTTTTCCTCAGATCAACACATTATGAAATGTCCCTACATTGTATATCTGTTCTGCAGTCAGATAAAAGACTAACTGAACTAGTTGAAAAGATAAGGGCTTTACCAGCCGCAAAATGTCACCATGTTTTTTATCCTCTGCTTCAACAGCTCTATCAAGGATACCACCTGATGTAGCACTAGCAATGGAACAGGTGATAGAGGAAAGACAAATCAGTTTCATTAAAGTTTATATTTTTTATCTTTAAAGAAGTGCAAAATATTTCAAAGTTGAGGTGACTATATCGTAGATAACCGGGGCGTAAATCATGTGATAAAAAAAATTAACTTTGAGATAAAACATAAGAATAAATAAGAAATAAGAAATGCAGTAGTGAAAACAGAATGCATACATACACATATAGACACTGGAGCCTGAAAGCTCTCTAGCATGCACACTTTTAGTGTTTCTTTACATGATGGAGAACAAATTATGATGTGGATAGTAAAAGGGAGGGGGAAAAGAAATTATAATTTTAAGACACAACCAAAGGGGAAAACAGTATTTGATTCTATCACATTGTATGATTCCCAGAATGTTTTTAATAAATAAAAACTCTCTACATAGATTGAATCTATGGCAGGATAAAGATCTTAATAGCAAAGAACCAAATTACATGATTTTCTTGTGAAAGACTGAGACCTTCATGAAATCTATTGACGGAATACCTAAACAAGAAATCAAAAGAAAATTGGTATCAACAAATAGCTTTGAACTCAAATGCCCACCTGTGACCTATTACAAAGCGAATTATAATGCCCTTTTCTTCCTCAAGCTTCTTTCTTTTATCGCCTAATCATATAGTAAAGAAAAAGTGGAAAGGAAATGTCAGACGCTTTCAAATCTAATTAGAAAATTATACAAGAAAGCAGATTGTCAATCAACAAACCTTGAGGCATCCAAGTAGCACGAACTGAATCTCTGCGCTTTCGACTGCTAAAAGCAGTATTTATTCCTACGACCATCAGATATTTTCTTTTCTTTCTTGTCTCCGGAATTTTTAAATTTTCTGCAATAGGTGAACCATTAAGTATAGATTCCTGTGCAGCCCTTGCAGCAGCTAATTCCATCTCCAAATTTGAAATTTTTTTATCCAGTGTGCTGCATTTTGTAAGAGTCATGAGATATAACACTGGCAACTTCAACAAAATTTAGATAAGCTCGGGCATTGGCTTACTGTATAGCATGATGAGTCTTTGAAACTTCCCCATAAACATCCATCTGTTCATGTTCTACATCCTTCTAAACAAAAAGAAAGGTAGAGATAAATAAACAAATAAAGAAAAGAAAAGGACATGGTTATTTGGATAAAAGATACTCACAATTGTTGGATCACAGCCAGAAACTAACTGCGGTGTTTCTTCTTCATGCCTTGCCGTCCTCGCTATGCCTTTAATTTCAGGCACTGACCACATTCTGTTGGCAGAGTTTACTTATTATTTTTATAAGTATAGAACATGCCTGGAATTAAACTCTACCATAGAACACACTACTTTATCGCTTCTGATAATGTTCCAAGTAGTAACATGTTTTGATGTGTATCCATGCACATTTTGCAGAGAAATAGCACAAAGCAACCGGAATGTGATGTGTAAGCAGATAAGCGATGCTAGAGGATGTTATCAAAAACCGATATCCTAATCTGGAAATCATGCAGGAGAAACCCGTCAAAAGGTTTTCCGTCAATGAGAAGCAAAGAGAGGGAAAGGAAAGTTCAAGGGAGGGAGGGGCCGCACAGGAGATGGTGCAGGACCACTTAATGAAGAAGGGACACCAGAGTCCTCTCTTGAACTAAATGATTAGGACAGCAACTGATGTCCAAGCATGATGTCTGAATTCAAGCAGTACGATGAATAATATTCATATAAACTTTCAAAAGTTGGATCTATTACATGAAATTCAGATCTATCACAATCTCATAATTGTAATACAGAAAAAAGAGAATTCCAGGTCACATAAGCTTCATTGTCTGATTAGTAAAACTGCATTTAAAACCACGGCCATCATCATTAATCTCCACTTTAAGATTCCCAGAAAACAATTAACAAATACACCAAAGATGCTTTAATTACCAAACCCAGAAGACCGTTCAAAATCCATCATCACTCACCAGTATTCTTTAAGAACTATTGGCTGACACAATTGATGCCAATATACACAAACCCACCAAAATTCCAAATCTTTTACTAAAATTAAGGGGAAAAGGAAGCTACAAACTTCACCAAATTAGAGTTACAAGCTAAGTACTTAAACAAATGGATCGAATTCAAAGAAAAATGGAAGCTTTATGTGAGTAGAAATTACCTATCAGAGAAGAGCATCCCAGCACAAAAGCAACCAATACAAAACAAAATGGTCCATTTCCGAGACACTGCACTCTTTGAAGCTGACTCGGCTCCTCTGCTCTTCCAAGACATTTTACTTCTCTTCACTCTAACCAAACCCAATAGCTAAATCAATACATGACTCATTACCAATACCAAGTCAATGAAGTCAACTCATTTGTTTGACCCAAATTCAGATCCAAAAATTCCACGCTCCTTAGGAAAAATCGAACACCCAAATGTTTTCACAGAAACCTCTGCATGCTCAAAGCATGGAGGTCTGGTCTCTTGGGTTTCTGGGCCGGTGTCGTTGTGTGTTTCTAAATTGGTGTTAAAGAGAAGGTGGAAGTGCGTGGAGGTGAGGAAGACCCAACAACCATTGGTGTTGAAACTTGAAATGCTGTTCAAAAATTACATAACTGACCTCATCAAAACTTTTTATATTCAATTTTCTCTCCCAAGTTGTACTTCTGAAGTTTTGCCATACGTGAGAGACATCTTAACCACCTTATGATTTGTGAAGAAGCCTGTGTGCCTCAAAAATACTATATACCACTTGAGATCTTGAGTAAATTTCTGACCCAAAATAGAAGGCCTATGAAAGGCTTTGAGTATGAGAAGTAACAAATCCATAAGGAAGAAACTTTACATGACAAATGACGTGACAAGAGATATAGAAAAAAAATTATACGTGCAACCGTGAACCCAAAAACACTGCATTTTTTTTTTAAAAGTTTAATGAAAACTTATGAAACTACATGTAACTAGTAAGAAAATAATGAAAGTTTTGAGTTTATTGGCCTCCTCAAATATGGAAAGGTTAGCTCCGCCTATGTACCTATGATAGTTAAGTTTTTCTAGACACAAGAAGGAATTGGTAAGTGAAAGGGCAAAACATCTGCATAGGTATTTGGCAATGAAACAAAATTGGAATTGGATGGTTTAAAACTTGTTTGGAATGTTACTCAGAGGATTATGGATTTTAGACAGACATTACAAAAGAACTTCACCAGACCATAGATCAAAGTTTTTTCTTTTGGTTTTTTTCATTGGAGCATATCAAAATTTACAAGCGAAAATTAAGTGTATATCGAGCGTTACCCCTCTAGAAAGATGTTAGACTTACCACATTTTTATATCATATTGTGTACCACCTCTCTAATAGAAGTAGACCCTATTATATTAGTGAGCTCCACCTATATTTAAAAGGTGATACAAAATATGATAAACCTAGCATTAATACAATATTGCATTGTAAGTGAAGAAAATAAATGTTGGTTGAACAACCAGTATCACATGTCGGCATAAGGTGCAGAATAATTTAATTTATTTAGAGAATCAAACGGTGGAGTCTTTCCTTCTAAATTTATTTGTCTTCACAAATGCTCAACTCAACTACCCTTACATACCAGAAGACGGCATGCACACATGGAGCACGTGCAAAGAACATGACTCAAATAATGGATTTTACAGGTTCAGAGGCCCCATCAAATGAAATGAATGATCAAATACCTGCAATGACCCATTATACATACCTTTTGTTTAGGTTTATAATTCCCAAACCCTATCTAAGATTTGATTGGGTTCAAATGGGTATGAAGCTCGGGTTGAACTTGTCATAGATAATTTCTCGGATCTCATCAAAATCAAATTGAGCGTGATTAGCCAAAATTTAAATATTAAGCAATAATAATAATTAAAATAGAAATAAAAAGCAAATTCATTGGTGGCATAAATGTAATTCAGCACATTTTTGCTCATGCCACTATTAACAGAAAAACTTGCATGTTCTAAACTAGGGTCCAACCGGAACATGTTGAACCGTGTCAAGTCTTTGGCAATCTTGACATCTTTTAGAATAGTTGATGCAATCTTTTTCTACGATATTAGTGGTTTAAAAACGCGGAAATATTAATGGAAATATAGAGAAATTATCAATATTGGTAAAAATTGAATAAAAACCACGAAAATTGGAAAAACTTGAAAATTTTAATTGAAACTTTAGAGAATGTTTATTTAGTCAATTATCTATTATTACATCACAAAACAATGACAAAGAATGAGTATTAGCGTGTCAACTGTTAGGACATGAGTTTGTATAATATCGATTAATATCAATATTGTTGTAATTAGGATTTGCTTTTCTAGTAGGTTTCCTAGATTTGAGGACTTGTTTCCTTGTACGCTAAGACACTCTTGTATAAACCAATTGTACCTATCAATTAAAATTATTCTCTTCCAATATCAAATTCACATGGTATCAGAGCATGACATTAAACCCTAGCTCTTCATATTTCTTTTCCTGTTGCACTTTATCTTCTCATGCTACAGATCTTTCGCCGTCGGAAGCCATGGGTGATTCCTCTGGCACATTCAAGCTTGAACCTTCAAGCCCTTACTACATCAATAATTCAGATCATCCAAATTGGTAATTGTACCAAAGCCCTTGAATAGAGATAATTATGCGACGTGGCGCAAATTCATGATTGTTTCATTAAACGCAAAGAATAAATTGTGTTTCGTTGATGGAACTCTCCAAAAGCCGTCATCGGAATCCAATCTTGATGAACACGCAGTATGGATGCGCTGTAATGACTTGGTTTTCTACTGGATTATCAACATGCTTGATCCTAAAATCAGTGATAGTGTCATTTATTGCACCACAGCCTGCGAAATTTGGGAGGATCTCCGTGAACGATTCTCTCAAAGCAATGCTTCTTGTATCTTCTAGCTTCAACAGGAGACTTCATATTTGACACAAGATCAATTTTCAGTTGCTGCCTATTACACCAAGTTGAAAGGTCTTTTGGATGAACTTGCTTCCTACACAGATTCTTCTACCTACACTTATGCATCCCACAACGATCGCAACAAACTCATGCAATTACTTATGGGATTAAATGAGTCTTACAGTGCTGTTTGTGGCCAAATTCTCTTGACGAATCCCTTGTCGTATGTTCACCAAGCATACTCTTTCATCAACCAAGAAGAAAAGCAATGCACACTTGAAGCCTCACGAGCCCTGCTGGAACCTCTGATACTGTTGCCATGGCTATTAAAACTGGACGCCCTAATCAGAATCGATCCACCAATAACGAGGATCGTCACACTGACCGGTCAGACCCAAACCTTTCCCAGACCTCCAACCATGATGACCGCCGCACTGGATCTTCAAGGAACCGACCCCATTGCACTCATTGCACCCATTATGAATGGTCATCACATCGATACCTGCTGGAAGCTTCATGGGTATCCAGAAGGTCATCCACGCCACAAACCTAAGAAAAATCGTGGTGGTCCATCTTCCAATCATGTTTCGGAAGGCCCAACCAATGATGAAATACAGTCCATTATGTCTGGCCTTTCAGACCTTCAATTTCAGAAAATGTTAGCTATCATAAATAACAAACCAGTGCCTAACAAGAAATCCCAAGTCAATGTCGTTGCCACCAATAAAGGTTTGTCAAAATTAAAATTTCAGCGATGGATTATCGACAGTGGCGCTACTGACCACATTGTTTCTTCTCCAAAATTGTTAGTTCATTCTAATATTGATCATTCTATGCAACCAGTTCGCATGCCTAGTAGGCAGAAAGCCTCAATTACTACCATAAGATCATTCCCTCTCAATTCTACTTATACTTTGCGTGATGTGCTATGTTACCTACTTTCATAGTAGATTTGATGTCTGTGAGTAAGGTTACAAACAATTTGAATTGTTCAGTGACTTTTTTCCCATATTGGTGTATTTTGTAGGACCTTGCTATAAGGAAGACAATTGGTTCGGGTAAGCAACATGACGGGCTTTATTATTTTGTGGCACCATCAGAGAAGAAACCCCCCAACATAACCCACCAACATCCCTCTCACCGTCCATCCTGCAATCACATTGTCACCGACCTTTGACATCGTTGTCTTGGCCATGTTTCTTCCTCCATATTAAATTTTATGTCTAAGCATTTAATAGATTTCCTTTTTGTCTCTAATAACGCTTGCCATGTTTTTCTATTAGCAAAGCAGAATCGTCTCCCTTTTGAAACAAGTTCAATTTCCTATGTCAAATCGTTTGATTTGATTCATTGTGATATTTAGGGCCCTTATAAGCATTCATCAATTTATGGTGCTCATTATTTTCTTACAATAGTTGATGATTATTCTCACTTTACTTGGGTATTTTTAATGCGCCATAAACATAAGACTCAACATCTTTTAAAATTTTTTTTTTCTTTAATTTGATTCCCAAATTAAACAACTTCGTGTTGACAATGGAGGGAAATTTCTTTCCCTTCAAAATTTCTTTCATGAATAGGGCATCATTTTTCAACACTTTTGCATTTATACGCCTAAACAAAATAGGGTTATAGAACATAAGCATCGCCATATCCTTGAAACGGCTCGCCACATCCTTGAATGTAAGCATCGCCACATCCTTGCCCATCCATGATCACTCGTCTTCTTTACTGTCGGGTCCTACTAAAAGTACACGTTTTCCGCTTTACAACTATATCTCTTATCATCGTTATTCCCTGACTCACCTTTCTTTCATTGCACAAGTCAGTAACATTGTTAAACCCAGTTCTTATGAGGAAGCTGCTCCCCACTCTCACTGGCAAGAGGTCATGCAGTCTGAATTGCAGGCCTTGTCCGATAATTACACTTGGAGTCTTACTTAGTTACCTATTGGAAAGAAGCCCATTAGTTGTCAATGGGTGTATAAAATAAAGCTTAAATTTGATGGCTCTGTTGAGCGATATGAAACCCGGTTGGTTGCTAAAGGTTTTACTCATATTGAAGGTGTTGATTATTATAATACTTTTTCTCCTACTGCCAAAATGTCCATTGTCTGCTGCCTCCTTGCTCTTGTCGCGGCCCGTAATTGGCCTATTCATCAGCTTGACATCAACAATGCTTTTCTTTATGGTGATCTCCATACATGCTCCCTCCTCCTGGTCTTTAGCGACAAGGGGAGAACTTGGTATGTCACCTTTATAAATCTCTTATGGTTTAAATCAAGCTTCTCGTTAATGGTTTGCTAAGTTTTCTCACGCTATTTGTTCTACTGGTTACATTCAGTCTAAAGTTGACTATTCATTATTTACACGCCATAAGGGGCACTCTTTAACAGCATTATTGATTTATGTTGATGACACTGTTATCACGGGCAATGACCCTATAGTTATCTAGACCCTCAAGGATTTTTTGCACATTCATTTTTGTATTAAAGATCTTGGACATTTGAAATACTTTTTGGGGATTGAGGTATCAAGATCAAAACATGGCATTTTCTTATCTCAACGCAAGTATGCATTGGAAATTTTGAAGGATGCAAAACTCCTAAGTGTCGCACCTGCTGATTTTCCTATGGAAAAAGGTCTTAAGCTCTCTGATAAGGGTGAATTACTTAAAGATCCAGCTCATTATAGAAGACTCGTTGGTAGCTTAATTTATTTGACCATCACAAGGCAAAGCATTACTTACTCTGTTCATGTCTTAAGCAGGTTTATGCATGCCCCACATAAACCTCACATGGAGGCCGCACTCCGCATTCTTCGTTATTTGAAAAACTCTCCAGGTCAAGGCATATTATTGTCTTCTCATAATAACTTGACTTTGTGTGCCTTCTGTGATTCTGATTGGGCAAGTTGTCCTAATACTAGAAGGTCTACTACAGGCTATTGAGTATTTTATTTTGGCAAAATTGTAGCAATTGTCCTTCGAATAAGACCTTACTTTACTTTTCGTTCCTCAACCTCAAAAATTGTTATGGTCGTCCTTCAATTAGATATCATGTTGCATCATTGGTCACTCCGTCAATTCTGTTAGATTTTCTGTCAAAATTAAGGGCAATTTGGGAAATTCTTGTCAAATATTTATTAGATAAATAAACTATTTAAAGAAAAAACCACTGACACTACCCAAAAAACAGCCACCTTATTCCCATCCCCACTTACCCAAATTTATCACTGCAACCACCCATCTCAACTCAACAACTTCCACCTCTACACTTTTCCTTGCATCACCAAGCTCAAACCCATTAAAATGAGCAAACCTTCTTCCACCCCACCCACAGTCCACCCCAATCTCTCGGCCATGATACTCCTCAAATAAATAAATAAATAAATATATATATATATATATATATCTTTCACAGTTCGGTTATCGCATCCCCTGTTGATACAATTCTATATAAAATTGAATTTATGTTTTTATTTATTGAACTTCCCTTTTTCATTCTTGAATTGTTGTTGATTGGCATCGTTCTATTTGGACATTAGTGTTTAGTTCTCAGATTAAGAGGTTGGGTTGTTGGAGTAAGGGGAGGGTCGTGCGACAGGGCTGAGAAGTGGTGAGGGTAGGAACTTGGCAAAAGTCTTATTTGCCCTTCGAAAAAAAATCACGTGCATCACATGTGATCCATTTTGATGGAAAAACTAACAGAATTGACCAAAATGACAAGCGGTACAACGCGATATTTAATTAAAGGACCACCGTAACAATTTTTGAGGTTGCAGGACGAAAAGTAAAGTAGGGCCTTATTTGAGGGACCATTGCTACAATTTAGCCTTTTATTTTTGTTTTTTGTCAAGCTCATATATCTTATCATATATAATATATTGTAGTAAATTATTATAACTAAAAATTATGGTGTGTTTAATTTCTTTTACTAATTACTACATATTTTCTAAAGACACATTGTTTATCAGGTCGTTATATAATCAACTTAAATCACTCAAACTCACCATGTCATGTATTTTATTCTAATTTTTTATGATAAAATAATAGACAATTAACTAAAAAAACATCCTCTAAAGTTTCAACAAAAATTTCAAAGTTTTTTTTTACAATTTTTATAATTTTTATTTAATTTTTACCAATTATCAATATTAATATTTTATCAATATTTTTATTAATGTATCCGTATTTTTGAATTACTAATATTTTCAAAACTCACGATATTGTAGACATTGGACGGGAGTAATCACACAACTTAGTTCACTAAACGTGATACATGTGATGTGGTACAGCTACATAAAGCTCCAAACAAAAAGTATTGATCGACTGGTCACAGCAACACACAAGTCACAAGTCGCACAGCCATTCATTTGATTGGATGATTTGTCTTTTCTTTTTCAGAAATGTAGGTAGGCATACGACATGTAGCTCAGGTAATTATTGAAACAAAGGGGGCCACACGACGTCACGCACTGGCAAATTAGGCAGAAAAAAGATGCCATGAGCGAAGCGGACGGCAATAAATGAGAACAAACCTACCTCTGAGACTCTCCCATATCCTAACCTCTTTCCCTTGCTCTCTCAATAAGCCTCTCTCACGCTTCCTCCTAGCTATGGCAGCTGTCCTTCGCGTTAGCATCAACCCAAACGTATTGGCAAATAAAATGTCAAGATCAAATCCTAGCCGTCCATCTAGGACCACGATGGCCATAATGTCGCAAGATCATCCTTATTGGGCCTCCGTGCATGCCGAGATAGAAGTCCATCTCAAGCAGCACATCCTTGTCAGGCCTCCACTCTCAGTGTTTGAGCCCATGCACCATTTAGTGTTTTCTGCCCCGCCAAGCCCCGGGCCGGCTTTGTGCGTGGCCGCGTGTGAGCTCGTGGGCGGCCACCGCGACCAAGCCATTGCTGCGGCAGCTGCCTTGCACCTCATGCATGCTGCAGCTGTTATTCACGAGCAACTTTTATCAACCGATAGGCTCAAGACCAAGCCCAAACCCAGGCCCATGGTTCACAGTCCAGGGATAGAGCTTCTCACTGGAGATGGAATGTTTGCATTTGGGTATGAGTTATTGGCTAAGTCAATGGATCCGGCCCAAAACAATTCGGACCGGATTTTACGGGTTATTGTTGAAATGACACGTGCCATGGGGTCACAGGGCATGGTGGATGGGCAATACCATGAGATACTGATGCTGTGCAAACAATCAAGGTACTACAAATACGTGTGTGAAAAAAAGGAAGGTGGGCTCCATGCATGTGGGGCCGCCTGTGGGGCCATATTAGGAGGTGCAAGTGAGGAGGAAATAGAGAGATTGAGAAGATATGGTCTGTGTGTGGGAGTGATGATAGCGTTTTCAAATAGAGTTGAAGAAAGAAATGAGATGGAAACAACGGAAGTGGTGAAGGAGCTCAGAAGTTTGGCACTCAAGGAACTAGAATTTTTCCATGAAGGAAAGGCTGAGGCAATTTCTAGCTTCCTTCATCTCTTGAATCTTTGACGTTGCGAATCTATATATAAAAATACGAGATTATACGTATATACGATTGATTGATTGATGTAGAATTTACAGTAAGTTCATAGTGCATGTATGCGTGGAGTGGCGGAGAAAATATAAGGTAATTTAACTCTAATCATTTTGAATTTTTCTTTAAAAGAAAAAGATGGCAAGGTGTCTTCATAGACGACTATTTTTAGCAAAATTACGAGCAAATAATTGAACTAAGAAGAGAATTATGATTGTCCTACTTTAGAATGTATGCCGACAAATCAATGCTGTAAAGTTTAGGCGAAAAAATAACAGATAAGGGATTTAAAAGGTAAGAGCACTGAGCCACCTTGTGGTTTGAACTTGAACCTGTATTATTATTATAGGTACAAAATAATGCATAAGTTTTGTCGTTGAGTCTTGAGTGAGACTGTAGCGCACTTATTAGATCACCATATTGGCTAATGAGTTAGTTTTGTTTTTCTTGGCAATTATTTATTTGTTTGTTTGTTTATTATCCCAAAACTTTAAGGCGTATCACATTTGGGCTTCAGTAGTCCAAAATGGCTATTTCAATATAGGTGGATTATGAGTGTGTAATGGACGAGAATAATACTGTTTTGTTATTCTCAATTAATCACGATATGTTAAGTGAAAAAATTATCACCCATGACATATTGTAATTGACCAAAAATAACAAAATAATATTATCTCCGTTTCACACAATGCTCTTCTAGATATCTATAGTGCTGCTGCTATTTAAAATAAGCAATGTCAATGATCATCCTCTCCTTCTGCTCTATAAATTAAAAACTATAAAATACCAAGACCACCAATGAAAAGTCAGTCAATTTTTTGAAATTTCTGATAAAATACCCTGAACTGAAAACAATTTTACGAAAGCCAAAATTTGCCATCTCAGTATAGAGTGGAGAAAAGCAATATATTTTAAATAAATAAAGTGCAATTATCATAAATAAAAAAACAAAGAAGGGACCAGTTGGGATGCTTATAAGAGCATTTTCAGCAGTTTATCCTTTGTCATGGCAAGGAAAGCCCTAGGGCAGTTACTATTCACATGAATAGTAGCTGCCCTAGCCTCCTGCCTTGCAAAGTGTGTTTCCATTAGTTGCCCTTTGCCATGGCAAATACTATTCATTTTTTTGTTTTTTTCACAACTTTTTTTACTAAAACAATTAATTTGGATAAGATTTTTGGGTTCCTACGTTTCAATACTATTCATATTGAATAATATTTTTGGATAAGATTTTATTTTATTAGTTGTATTGGTTGGTATTTATAGAAAAAAAAAGTATGAGGATTTGGTGTTAAAAATGAAGAGTATTGATTGGTATTTATAGACACTGGCGGACCCAGAATTTTTTTAGCAGATGTGCAATATTGACGAAGTATGAAAAATGGTTTTTCAGAATAATCATTTTCTCAAGATAATTTTTGGCGGCTTTTATTCCTTACACATCAAATAAGAAAACTTGAGATTTTATGGGATTTTAATATGAAGTATATATTGACTTAATGAGCCATCATTTTTAGCCTAAATCGTATTTTGCACTAAAACCGATTTTTCATATTTTGATTTGGTGGGAATTTGATTTTCTAGTATTTTTATTTGAATTCAAATGGGGGTAATTCCTTATTTACATTGTAAATTTAAGTAAATGGAGTAATATAAAAATAAATGAAAGTAAAAGGACAAAGACATTTTTCAATTTTTTTCAATTTTTTTTATTGCAGAAAAATTGGCTGCCGTTGGATTGAAGAAAAAAAATCAGATCGGAGAGCCTAGACGTCGACACGTGGAAAAAAATTCAAATATGAAGGGCTGACGCTAGGCTAGCGTCAGCGATGACATCACCAGCCTTCGGGCTCGCGCTTGGGCCGAACTCCACCGAGGGCTAGTCCAGTTTAGTGGCCCCCACCTCCCGCACAGACTGCCTTTTATTGCTGAAAACCATTTTCTAACCCAAACCCCCTAACCCGAGTCCAGCCTTAACTGCTGCACTTGCTCTAAGGGTGGGGGGTGTTAAATTTAGGAAAGAAAGAGACAACACTTGGTCATAGCCGAAAGGTCAAAAGAGGTAAACTGATTAAACAGTTAAAAGCATGATTAAGAGGGGAGAGTAAAAAAATTAAGAAAAGCTCAAGGAAAGCTTGTTTTCTAGCTGAGGAACACTCTGAATTGAAAGAGATTGCAGCATTTTTATTTATTTGAGGAAGAAAAAAACAAAATGAAAAAGAAAGAGATTAATTAATTCATTGCAGTTGGTAACAGGTCTTTTTCAAATTCTCAGATTTATCTGTGTGGTGGTGAGGTCCTTCTTCTTCCATATCGTTTGGGAGGCTGGGCATGCAGTAACAATAATGGGGTTCATTCAAAGGGCAAAATGCCTTTTTCCCCATGTGGGACGTGGTCCAGTAAAGGTAACTTGCTTAGACAGCAGAGGTAGATCTTTTATGTATTTTGGCGTTGTGCAATTATGAATTAAAAGAAATGTTTTTGTTGCTCGAGTGGTTAAGAACATTTATTTTTTCACCATGTAATTCTAGATTCCATTCCCTCATTTCTAAATATCAATTGTATTAAAAATAAAAATAAAAGTTCTTCGTGTGGCCGACGCATGGAATTTTATAATATTTCCTCCCCACCTAACCATACTTGAATAGAGATCATTCTGGGGCCAGGCCAACGCAGGAAAATGAATGTATATTGTGAGTCAATTTTGGCCACATTCATAAGGGGACAATGAGATAGCAGCATGATATAATCCTGGTTCTCATCATTATAGTTCTGACATTGCTGATTTTATGATTTTGTGGCAAATGAATGAAACTTCATGTTTTCACCCAGGAAAAAAAAAAAAAAAAAACAAGGTTTTAGTCACAAAAAAATGTTCATTTTTGAAAAAAGACAGAAAAATCTCTCAACTTTCAAATAAAAAACATGTAAATATAAAGGATTCCTTAGAAAATTCAAAAATAAATAAGGGCAATTTTGTCTATTTTGACTTCTTTTAAAAAACTTCTCTCTCCTTTGGATTTTTCCAAAGTCTCCCAAAAAACAATGGCAGCAGCTCCTTGATGTACCTGCAGTTAGTTACGATATGGGCCATAAATATTCACATATTAGGACAGTAAAAACCTATACATGGAAAATGGAATTGTGCAATTAAAACCCATGAGGAAAGGGGAGATGAATTTCATGGCAATTCTACAAACTAAAATTGGATTTCTTACACCCTAAAACATTAACTACACAAGACATTCTCTGACCCAAAAAAAAAAAAAAACCATCACAGAAACCCCTATACATGACATGACAATTATAGCAAGACCTTCATGATTGATTGCATTGGATGAGACCTGATCACAATGATTCAAGGAAACCAGTTTTTGTTAAAACAGCGTTTCTCACTTTGCTGAGGTCCCTCCCTTTGAGGGTCCTTCCAGCACCTTCAACAACAGAAAAAGAAGAAATCTGGCTCCTTGCAAGCCTCCTAGCAATAAATTCATGAGGGGGTACCTTTGAGTCATAGTCTTCCTCCTCCTCATCATCATCATCACTGTCCCCATCGTCATCCCCAACTTCTTCTTCATCATCAGCATCATCATTCTGCCATGAAACATTCTTGGGGGCCTTCTTTGATTTCTGACCATATACTTCTGACCAATCAGGAATGTTGACAGGTGCTGATTGTTGCACAATTTTGGCTTCATGAGTGATGGTGTTGCTGCTACTACAGCTACTGCCACTTCCATAATTGTGACTGCTAGCTTTTGGGATCATTCTTGAAGCAGTTGGGAGGTGTCTTGGAACAGAAACAGAGGATTCCTTGGATCTACCAACCATTTTGTTACTAGAACTGTTCCTATCTTTTAGAACCTCCCAAACATCCTCTTCCTCAAAGTCTCCATCTCTCAAGGCCCTCCAAACTCCACTGCCCTGCGTTGTTAGACCATACCTATTCTCCATTGGTGATTGCCTACCTGTCCAAAGATGACAAAAACATTTCATAGAGGTCAGAATTTTAGATGCGGATCATCTCCAGTCCAAAGAAACTGTTATACCAAAAATGAATACAAGTTGGAGAGAGAGAGAGAGAGAGAGAGAGAGAGAGAGAGAGAGAGAGAGAGAGAGAGAGAATTCTTAAGATTACTTCAGAGGGTTGCCACCCTTAAAAGGGTGTCTCAGTTGAGGGAAATAAGAATCTACCTTTCTCTGATTGAGAACTGCCAGGCACCACAACTTTCCCAAGATTCCAAAGGGGTATCTGTAACATGGGAAAGCAAGATTATGTTAAAGAGAAAGTTTTGAGTAGATGGTTTTCTTTTCTTTATCCCAGAACTTAAAAGCAGAGGGAAGACAATGGTTCTGACAAGAATCTTATTTCTTCTATACAAGGTTTTACCTGAGGATGATCGAAAGAATTCGACTAGGGGTAGATTTTATGGAGAACCCAAGCTGCCACAAGTACAAAAGGGCAGTGAAAAATGACATGAATAAGACAGACCCGCCTTTTGTAGATCTCCAAGTTGATGGTTTCCCATGTATTTACTTTTGGTCCCCAAGAAGTCTGACTTCAAAAGAAGAACGGTAAAACAAAACCAGTTAATAAGATCTTTCTCTTTGTAAATTTCAAGCCAAAAAAAAAAAAAAAAAAAAAAAAAAAAACCATAAAAGAAAATAAAGAATATGTCTTTGTAAATTTATTTGGCCAGTAGGGATCTTCTCAGATGATGCTAGGTCTGGTCTAGAGAGAGAGAGTCCCTTAAGAAAGAAGAAAAAGGTGCAAGCAACAAATGAAAAACAGGGAATCAGGGATGCCGAATTGATTAGTTTAAAGTAGTGGATGCTTTCCTTTCAAGTCCACTTGGATTTGAGGTTGTTATCATTACATTTTAATGTTTTATTGCAAATGTGGGGGGTGTCATACAACAATAATATAAGGCAGAATTAAAGTTTTCTCTGCCTTCTGTCTCTTCCTCAGATTTGATTCACATTTTTCTTAAAGCAGCAGCTATGCACATGTTAAATTCGGAAAATATAGCTCTGCAATGCAGGAGAGTCAATACTTGTGACTAAAGCAGCTGAAGCAAAGACCGAAAAATTATGGGACTGTGACAAATAATATTTTAGCTAAGATCCCTACTGTCTTCCTTTATCTGTTGTTTCTCTTTTTTATTTCGATCTCTTTGGGCTGGCTTGCCCTAGAGGCTTTGCTTTGTAATTCTCTGTTTCGCATAAAAAAAGAAAAGAAAAATTCCTTAGCAAAAAAAAAAAGAGAGGATAATAATAAAAGAAAAAGCAGCAGAAATGGTAGCCCAACCTTGACTTCACAGCGCACAATTTAGTTACTATCATGAAACAGAGACCAAAAGTAAGAAAATAAACATGAAAGATTGAAAGAGAACAGTGAATTGTATACATCAAATGGAAAAGATTAAAAAAGCATGCGAATCATATAATAAACACAAAAAAAGTTTAACCTGAGAGAGAGAGAGAGAGAGAGAGAGAGAGAGAGAGAGAGAGCCGTCTAGGAAAGTTCTGGGACGACAAAACAAGAGTGATGCATGCATTGTGCATATGTAATAAAGAAAGAATCACAACCAAGACAAAATTGTACATTGAAAGGGAAATCTAGGTTTGGAAGGTCCTGTTATAAACAGCAACATGACCCACAAACAATGCCGAGAAGCCGTCATTCATCGTATCTGGGCTACCGAGTTGCATGCCAAAGAAAAAAACAGATCATTTTGCCATATGCACGACAAGCCAACAAAATTTTCCAATGCTTTTCATCAATTCAACCACCTCCAAGATTACTTTAAAAAAAAAAACAAAGGAGAATCTTAGCAAAGCAATCTTAGCAGATTCAAGTTGCTGATAATCATGCAATGCATTGGAGGGCTGTGGCCATAAGTGGGGTCATAAAGTGTAACCATAAACTTGTGGAAATCTTATTATTCTAGGCTGTTTTCTTCTGTTGTCGGTCAACAGTGAGACTGAGGAAGGAACAAATTTTAACTTCCCCTGTGGTAAATTTTAGCTTTTTTACCAGCAGCAAAGCAGGACAAGTAAAAACAGACAGATAACAAGAGTTATGCGTTTATATGACTCACTAATGTATTCTAATCCATGGGAGGAGGAGATCTTGAGATTTGAATTCTACAAAGCTGCTTATTAATTAAATTATTGCCCCAAAAAGATACCTTCTTCTCTTCAAAATATATGGCAGTCACTATCAACACTCAACGGTGTGATGAATTTTTAAGCACCTAGAAGTTTCTCCTCCCCCCTCCTCTTTTTTTAACGGAAATGAGACTGACTAGTTTCCGTATGACAACTTCTTGATTGATTTCTTCATCAAGCTCCTAAATTTCTATCAGAGTTTCCCAATCAATGTATGCAAACAATCTTTCTACTATGATTTTACAATCTTTGAAGAACTAGAATTCATTAATGCAACATTTCAAGAGTAGATGATTTTGTAATTCTGCTAGTTGATATCATCATCTGCATCTCCACACTGCTAATTAATGAACAAGAATGATATTTTTTTTCTTTCTCCATTTCATAATATGGTTCTCAATATGAGAGCTCAGACTATCATTACAATTAAGAAACTCTCTAGCTAATGATGCTTTGCACTAACTTATTGACTATGAATAAGTCACAAAACTTCCCCCATGAACAATATGGCAACAAAAATTAACGAACTACAAGAAGAAGAAGATCGTGAGATTACTCAAAATCTTTTAGTGCCTCAGCTCCAGCAACAATCTCCAATATCTCCCCTGTAATCTTTGCCTGACGTTCACGATTGTAAGAATTCGAAAGAGTCTTCTTCAAGTCATCTGCATTGTCAGTCGCATTACTCATAGCATTCATTCTCGCTGCGAGCTCACTAGCTGTTGATTCCTGCAATGCCCTCAAAATCTGACTGTTCAAGTAGAGAGGCATCATGGCATCAATAATCTGAACAGGGTCTTGTTCAAATTCCATAACCGGCGAAAGCCCTTCCCTCTTTTTCTTCACACTATCCCTCTCCACACTCAGTTTGCCTCCCTTTGTTGTCAGCCTAAAGAACTCATCCTCCATTGCATCAACGCAATTCCCATTCCCATCAACAACCTCGCCCCTCGGTGACAATGGAAGCAAGGTTTGAATAACCGGTTGGGATTTCACCAATGACACAAATTTAGAGTACACAAGTTCAACTTTATCAACCTCCTCGCTAATAAAAAGTGAAAAAACATCATCCGCAATGGCCTGAGCCTCTTTTGTTGTTGCAAATAGGCCACCTTCTATAAACCTATCAACGCTAATTTCAGGCCTACGCTTAAAATAGGAGTTACCCTTTTTGCCGACACTGATCACACTGACATCCAATCCAAGTTTCTTCAATTCGGCGATCCGGGTCTGGGTCTTTTTTATCACTAAGTTGTTGAAACCACCACAGAGACCTCGGTCGCTGGTGATGACCACAAGAGCAACTTTTTTGACGGTTCTAACATTTGCCAGGGGCACATCTATGGCTTCACCTTGAAGCCTCTCATTGATGTCGTAAAGGACCTCCGCGAGGGTCTCGGCAAAGGGTCGGCCATTGATGACTGCTTCTTGGGCTCTTCGAACTCTGGCAGCGGCGACGAGCTTCATGGCTTCGGTGATTTTCTGGGTACTCTTTATGGAATCAATTCGCACTCGGAGCTCACGCAGACCACAGTGGATTGTTGGGGTTAGTGAAGATTGAGAATGGAGACTTGGGCATGAGATTTGGGGCAAAAGGGGTTTAGGGTTTTGGAGAAATGAGCTAGAAAATGGAGGTTTTGCAGAGACCCACATGATTGAATTGGACAAAGTCATTGGCTTTGTTTGGGTTTTGCAGAGATTGAGCAAATTCAAGTCTCTGCAAAATACCTACTTGGTTAATAGAATATTGAAGCTTTATGAAAGCATCAAAATTGAAAATTTCTTTGGGTAATTGAGTCTCTAAGAACCCATTTTGTTGGTGGAAATCTGCTCCCACAAATCGGGAGTTAATTTGATTGAGCTTATCTGGAGATAGACTGTAGAGCTGAGCATAAGTTTTAGAATTCTCCGGCAAAGCCTAAATGCCAATACGAGTAGACTCCGTACGAACACGTATAACACTGTCTGGTTCCCGAGATTATTGACGGAGAAGGGGAAGCCAACACACCAGCAGTCATTTTAATTTGACGAACATTTCATTTTGGTCCTTACTCCTTATTTTATTGTCAAACATGTTGTTACGGAACTTCGCATAGTATTTCTGATCGTTGAAAATACCAAACTTGCATATTATGATACTAGTCATTATAGTTGAGGAATACATTATACATCAATGACTTTTTTACTTAATTGGAATGAGAAAGGGATGAATGGAAGAAGTTAGGAATATGTCAGAAAATGAAATAGTATGAGATTAACTATTTTCTAATTCATATATTTTTTTTCTTTCTAATTCTTATTATGTGTTTGTAAATAAAAGGGAACTTAAAAATATTAGTAAACGTAAAGGGAAGTCCGAAATGAGAGTAATTCAATCTTTTTTCAGGTTTATTGGTTTTGTAATGAAAAGTAGAGGGTTGTCACCTATCCAACTATCTCCTAATTCAAATACTCATTCCATATAAGTAAACATGCCACAAAGAGTTAACCCAACTCGTATCTCAATTCTTTCACATAATTAGTAATATCACACACATCAAGATTTTTCCCAACTCTTGTGTCAAATTATCTTTCACAGAGTGAACCTTATCTGAATCATACAAAATTTTATAGTATCATGCTCCCTCTATGGGAAAGAATTTGAAGAAGAGTTGGAAAAAATCTTGGTGTGTGATATTACTCTTTTAATTATCACACTTTTATATGCATGCTTAGTAACAGCATAACCAAATTTATGTTACGCGGTCACGTATATTGCACTCACAATTAAATCAAGAGCATTTTGGTCTCTCCTAACTATAAAAATATATTTTTTCAATATTGTGAACATAGCAAAAGCATCAAAATTCCATGGATATAGTGGTTATGCAAAAATCACATGATAACCTTTCATCAAAATCTTAACATACGTTAAGCTTTCTCTATCAATTAGAATTCAAATAATTGTCCTAGATTAAGATCTAGAGGATTGGGTGACAGAATAAGTAAATCTAAATTTGAAAACTGACCTAGTGGTTAGTAGCACTATGAGAATTCTAATTTTGAGTGATTGATTTACTTTTGTGTTTCCGATTGCGTTTGTGTTATTTTGCACTTGTTCTTTCTAATAGATCAAAGGCCCGATTCCTAACACATCTATCCATCCACCTATTTAATTTGGCATATTAGAGTTGATTGCAAGCTTAGCCCAATTTTGATTTGGGTCAGAGGTTATTTGACCCAAACCAAACCCAACTTGTACACTTCTAACCCGGCCATACAGTTCAAAAATCGGGTTGAACCGTACAAGTTGCACCGCAAACCCCAACAACGACCACGACGAGGCGGCTTAACTGGCATTATTTTGACCGGCGAGGAGGCGCGTGGGTTCAGGGAGATTAAGTTAAACGGAGCCGAGGACGATGCTGTCGTAGATTCAAACTAAAACCCATAATTTGTTTCTTCTATAACCCTGCAGACTGCAAACGACTGTCGTACAACACAGCTCAACATTAGGGACATCAAAGGAGATGCCGGTGATGGCAATATACTGATAGCGAAGTGAAGCCCATTTGAGATTTCATTGGATTTCGGGAAGAGAAATGTCGAAGCTTTTTCAGAGGGTTGCTGGGTTCTTCACCAACAGGACTATGGTGGGAATGGACAAAGCTGGCAACCGTTACTTCGCCAAAAAAGATGAGGTTGATGGCATCAGTATGTGTCTCTCTTTACTCTCTCTCTCTCTCTCTTTTTTTATTGGTTGCTATTCTTTTTGCTGCAATTTTGATTCATGGGTCTTGTTCAGATTGTGTTGAATCTTTGTTTTTATCATTATACTCTGTTGTGTTCTATCTGTTGAATTAACCAATTGGGTTGTCATGACTATGCATTGTACTTCAAGTTTTGCTTCATGGGGCTTTAAGGAATTGCATTAATTTCTTGAGGCATGAATGAACACTATTGTGATTTATGATTGCATTAGCTAACTTCGTAATTGCGTTGTTCTTATAATTTTATGTTGTCTTTGGACGAGAAAATGTATGCGAGTATAATTAAATGTGTCTTCTCTTATTAATAAGAATTTTTCATACTGATAGAAAACAAATCAAAAGAGGAACTAGGCCCTTACAAGTACTGACGGAAAATGTCTGAGGGCACTGCATACTCACACAAAAGTACAGTAGCAGAAGAACCTTTAACATTTCTAAACCCAGCAACTTTAAAACAAAAATCTTCAATGATCTTTTGCACAATCTGCAGTTCAGTGTGAGCAGGACCCTTACATGGTTGATTCTTTCTTCCAATCCAGAAGTGTTAGATTCCATTCGATGTCAATTTAATAACCAGTAGAAAAACTAGTCACTGGCCTGTTTAGACTACACTCATTCAACAATTCTATCCCAATTCTTTTGGTGAAGCTGCAAGTGCAAAAGAGGTGGCATTTGCTCTCAAAGAACCGATGACAAAAATATTCACATTTTAAACACCTGCATTTGCATGAAACTCATTCTCTTTTCAGTAGATAAAATGTCTTGAATTGCTAACCATGTAACAAATGAATGCTTTGGGAAGCAGACACATGGTCTTCAATGGAATGATTGGGCTGAATTAGAAGATAGCCGCAGGTTGATTGGGCTGAATGATTGGCCGGAGTCGGCCAGACACCAAAAGTCACTGAACTAACTTTAGAATTTATAGAGCTAGCTGCATAATACATAAGTCTTTGTCCTAACAGAATCCAATAAAGGCCTCTTGTGATGCTGGTCAAGCGACATATGAGTTTTTCTACCTTTTTAAAAAAAAATAATACTTATGAAATCTTCTAGGATGAGATCGTTTTGAAAAGAAAAAAAAAGTTGTAGCAGGAGGTCTTAAATTTAGTATCATCCTCCATCTTGAGGAACATTGACAAGGTTTATTAGAAATCTGGAAATCCTTGCTTTGCTGCACATAACTCCTTACCCAGCCCACCCACAGAGAACCAGCCAGGGCATACATACTCCAACTTCCAAATATGTCTTAAAATAGAGGCCTTATTCTGGTCTTCGAATTTCTAAATCTTCAACCACCTTCTCTTTTGGGGTTTCACACAGTTCTCCAGGAAAATTTTTCTCCTTCATATCAGTAGCTTTACCTTCCTGTAGGAAAGCTTCCATTTGTCACTCAGTTCTTCTCTTTATAACTTCTGGGTGCACTTCACTAGTTCGTGAGCAAGAAGTATCTCCAAGATTTTCCTCCCTTGAACAAAATCCGCTTGATTCATACTGATAAAATCTGGTAGAAATTTCTTGATTCTGTTGGTCAGCGCCTGAGGGATACTTTTATAAATGACGTTGCAGCAAGAAATGGGTAGGAATTGACTCATCTGAGAAGGATTCTTCATTTAGGAACTAAGATTATAGAAGTGGCATTCACCTTCCTGGTAACTTGCCTGGATCATAGAATGATTGAAAAGCAGCCACTACCTCTTTCCCACCATATGCCAAAGTTATCTTGAAGAAAAGAGCAGTGTAACCATTTGGGATTGGAGCTTTGCATTTTTCACTAAAAAAATAGTAATTTTTTCATCTTCAATGACTTTATTGCTGGAAGAGATTTTTTCACCCTGAGATAGATACTGCAACACAATTACAATATTCTGAATTCTGATTAATTCCTTTATATGAAAACCAAAAAAGCCAATATCTCATGTTTACCACTTATATTTTCATAATACAGGTGCTCTGATTAGTTGAGCTGAGTATTTCTTCTCTTTGAAAACCAAATACTAAACTTTTGTATTGAGTTGTGGTATGATAGAGTTCATGTGATATAGCTTGAAGAACATGAAGCTGTTATGTAAATTGTGCGGGATTTAATATTATGTTGTCAATTCACTTCAATTAAAGTACAACTAATACTTGTGTTTTGTTATTTTTCCTTTTCTCCCTTCTCTTTGACGCACTAGTGAAAGAGAAAAGATGGGTGGTATTCAAGGGGGAGGAGGACCCAACTTCTATTCCAGGTAATTCTTTTGAGTTAGTACAGTTTTGTTCAGTTTTACTTGCTTCAGAAATATTTTGTTTGTTTTAACTTTTGTCAGATTAGCAAAAACAGTACTCTGTTTTGAGCTGTTGAAATATGCATAGCTTACCTATGTATAAATATTTTTGGTATCTTAGAGATACTATACACTAAGATTTGGAAAAGTTTGCATTCATTGTTTCTTCTACTCCCTTTATGTTCACCCTTTGATCATATTAGTTGAGTGGATATGTTGGCTCAACGGACAGCGGAAAAGGGCTCCAACACCGGAGGTAATCTAGACATCTGCTTCTCTTTAATTCCTTGGTGTATTAATTTCCCTTCTTCCATTAATTTGAAAAAAGAAGAGAAATTTGTGCAAAATAGTTTGGTAAAGAAGGTGGATTATTTGTCTGCCATCGTCTAATATAAAATCACCATTGACTAATCTTCCCAGATGCTCATGCTATCATGGACTCTATTTTTTTTCCTCATAATGATGTCTTGCTTAAGATACATTTTGGATTTCCGCTTCATTTCTACCGTCTGACATTTTTTTTCTTCTATGCCTCCAGGAACTGATGGATTTGGAAGCAAGACGTGAACGTGTCCGGCAGAATGTTGCTTGTATGTGTCATTTCTACCATTAGTTAACAATTTTGTCTGGTTTCTTCTGCTACTTTCTGGCTCTTTTTGAACCATTGAGTTGTAGGTTTACTAAAAGAAATCTTTATTACAAAATCAATATTCAACTTGTGACTTTTATAGGAGTATCGTTTAAAATGTAAGGCAAGTGAATGAAGTCATGCATTAATTGCATATTAAGGTAGTATGCGTCTGTTATAATATCCCAAGATAAGAAAAGAGATATAGAGTATGAGAGAGAGAGAGTCGGAAATCCGAAGATAGTGGCTAGTAGTACAAGATTACCCCTCATCAGTAGCACATAACTATCCCAACTGCCTTAAAATATGCCTCTTAGTGGTAAATACCTGAATGCTGCCAATAGCGCCAAAAACAGAAGTTATCTTACTTTCATATCTTATGTGTGATAATTGTTTTGTTTTATTCTTAATCAAGATATTACTCTAAATGGACTGTTTTCCGTCTTTGGATTGATTGTTATGTTTCAACCTCAATCACCCTGCAAATAACATGGAGACTCACAATGGTATCGGCCATAAATTTTTTTTTAAAATTAATTGGATCCAGAATGGGATTTTATTCAAAGACTGAATTCTGTTGTTGATGCATTTTTTCTCTAAGGAATGAAAAAGTGATCCACAAAGTCCCTCCACCTCCTCACCATGTTTATCTCCTTAAAATGGCATGTCTGTTATCTATATAACTTTTTTTTCCCTCTAAAGGCTGGTATCTTTTAAGATTTAGTGGAAACTGGTGTCACTAACTTATAAGTTGGATTGCTCTACCGCACTTTTCAGTTTAATACAGATACTTTAAAAAAACATTTATTTATTTATTTTTATTTTGCAAAGTTCTAAAGAAAGAAGAAGAGGAAAGGAAAGAAAGAGAAGGCAGTACACGTAAAGTCATCAGCACTGGTCAGCTTCTTACTGGAACCTTTTATGGTGGTATCTATACCTTATGCTCATGCAATTATTCATGATTATACTCTGTGTATAGATAAAGTTGGAGGTCCAGATTTGAAAAGTTTCATTCGGCAATTTGGTGTTCCTTCTGAAGGTAACTTGTCTTTTATCCTCTCCCACCTTCACATACACGTTGCTTAGGTGTTAGGATGAAGATTTTTATTTGAAGTATATCCTTCCGATTGCATAATCATTCAGTATTTATGTTGCATTACTAACTGTTGGGTTAATTACTGTTCTTTCAAGGTAGATTATGCCAGAGTAATGTACTTTTCCACAGAAAGGTTTCTTAGAATGAGGATTTTTATTTTAGGGCCATCTTTCAGATTGCAGAATCTTTATTTGCTATTGATTCTGTGGTGCATTACAATTTCGTCGCATTAATTTGTTGTTTTTTAGCTAGATTATGCTAAGTTAATTTGGTTTTTATGTTTGTCTTCCTTGTTTGTTCACAAAGGTGATGAAAATCAGAAAGAATCTGTTTCGATGGAAGGAGTGAGGTAGGTCTGCTAAGATTTACAGACACACACACACACACACACACACACTATTCATGTAGTTGCTTTGTATTTACTTTTTAAAAAGAGTACAAGCATTTTATTTTTCTTATATATACTCGACCAGTTTCTTCTTGACCTGTGATTACCAAAGAAAAATAAAACAGAGGAACAAAACTCCCTGACCTGTAGTCCTGCTCATGTTTGTTTTTTCACCAGTATTTCATGTTTCTTTATGTTGGGTGGGGGTGGGAATGCTCATGTCTTCATGCTTACATTGTTGTGCTTGTTAATATGGCAGGAACTCCAAAGAGAAAGAAGCTAAAAAAGCAAAACAAGATCCTGAGTATGTTCGATATATTCTTCATCTGCGTGTTTGTGCAACCATCACTACTTACACCTTGAAATCATAAGCAATATAATTATGAGGGGAATTGTAGATCTCCTTGCTCTGAAATCTTCAAACAAAGAGACCCAAAACCTATAAGTTTAAAGTGACCTGATACATTACAATGAATTCAGTTTTCCTAGTTCTTCCCTAAAAAATGCAAGCTGTGTTGATTATTCTACATTGTTGAACTTTTGTTTTCCAGGTCTACAGAGCCAACAGGATCTGGTCAAACATTCAGGCCAGGAACATGGCAGCCACCAACATGAAGTCACCCCTTGTGTCTAAGCATAAAACATTGATGTGTTCTGCCAATGCCGACGGCCATGGCCCATAGCTGAGTTGTGAGTGAAACTGTAAGGTTTTAGGGAGAGCTTTTTTGGCGGCACCATACAATACATTTATACTTTGTTTTCCCTTTCGGGCCAGAAAAATGAAAAACCCAGACACAATACATCCTTGACCACGCATTGATTGAGTTTTGTTGCCCCTTTAACTTTCAAAAGTGTATACAAAGTTGTACGTCAAATTTATTATATTGATGTACATGAAGTTCCTTTTCTTTTTCTATCCTCTAGGTGGTGGTGTCTAGGATAATGCCTTTTTCTCCTAATGATCTGGCAAAAGTAATCATTTACTTATTGACAATAAAATCTTTTAGAGGAATTACATGAATTTTAGTTTCTGAGTCAGCTTTTTGTGCGTTGATTGTTATTTTTGATCCGTGTGTTTAAGCATTATTGTCAACATCATAATTCATATATGTATACTTTCCTCATACCACAATGATAGCACTTCAGAGAGAGACGTGGGAAAGGGCTGATACAAAAAAAAAAAGCCTTCGCCGGAAGTGATTGTCTTCCTTGTATCCGATCACGGCTGCATGTGGTGGGTTGCCCGTAATGTTGAAAGTTATTCTGAATATAGGAGGTGATTATAGATCTAAAACAAAAAACAAAAAAGGAATTTTTTGGTAGGACTAACTGCTATGGTGAAGGACCATGAAATTCCCTGCATACTGTTGGTTAAGGCTATAGAATTACGTTAGTGAGGCTTTTGCCACCTTATAGGTGGAATGTTTTTGGATAAAAAGCTAGTTCAGTATATTAGGGTATTACATTAGTCCCCTGGTGGGTTGGCTGAGGAGGAAGCCTTAGTTGTATGTGTTTGTTAGACTGCTACAATCTATGAATTCAGGGTAGCTGCTTGGATTTTCGATCGTTATTTTTGGCTATACAAGGGGTTTTAGGCTCTGATTCTTTAGCGGAATGGTAAAGGAGGAAGAACAGAAGAAGTTTCGTGCAGAAATCACGGCCAACAATGGCTGTACGGTGAGGATTCGGTGGCTGGAAGTTGTGTGACTGTTCGAGAGAGCACCTGAGAGGGGCGATAGAGGAAAGATAAAGTGGGGAGAATCTGATCTGATTTTTAAGAAATTTGAATTCTCGAAAATTATGGTTATGCCACTACACTTTCGTTGATCATAATTTTCTCGTTAAAATTCCGATTTGAACCTACTACATGTCTACGAATTCGTGAGGGAGAGCTCTACACTACGGAGTGAGATTTTTTTTCCAAAACTAGTCCCGAACAAAAAGTTAACCTTAAAGCACTGAAAAACCCAAAGGGCAAAATCGTTAATTTTTTTTCAAAATTCTGAAAATAAAATTAAAATTCGGAACCCGAGAAAATGAAGAGTCCAAGAAAATGATAAAAGAAGGGCTGCAAACAAAAGAATTCATTTGAGTCCTTAGAAGTCATTTTATAAAGAGGTAAATTTGTCTTTAAAATTGTGAAGATAAGGTGGGTGAGGAAATATAATAGGGGGGTTGTAAATAGCAGCACTCTTTATATTTTAGTACGCTATGAGGCTGTTTGTTACATATGCTTGGCTTGGACTGGTTTAGACTAAATTTAGTCCCATGTTTGTTTCATATAATCCTAGTATTAAATGAGATTGCTAATACCGGGCCCACCAAGAACACCTCCTTAGGAGGGGACTAATAAACCTATGTGGAAGGGGAGGATTACTAGTTTCATGCTCACTAATGTATAAGATGCATATATTATATTGTAATAATAATAACATATATTATTATTATAATATACATATATATATTATTATTAATATATTATATTATAATATACATATACGCATATACTATAAGGGCTCGTTTGGTACGTCGGACTGTACTGACTAATTTTCGTCAGATAGTATTAATTTGTTCCGGAGAGTACTGACTATTTATCCATAATATTATAAGGCGTTTGGTGCTGTTCGGGATAAATAGTCTGACTAAGTTATATTGTGTTTGGTGATGTTCCGGATAACATCAAATCAGACTATTTTTAAAATAAATAAAAATTCTTTGATAATTTTAATGGAAATTGAGATTCAAATGATACGAATTTTTTTGGGTAAGATTCATATGACAAGATTTGTTTTTTAATTGTTTTTGCCAATATTTTTTTTCTTCATACAACAAGAAGGAGAAAGTAGCAGCAGAACAGAAGCATTGCAATCAAAAGAGCAAAGGCCACAAGCTTGGGAATCGTAAAAAAATGGATATCAACATTGCAATGTAGGTTTTTATAAAGAGCGCCTCCTTTTACTTTTTTTTTTTTGGGTTGAAATTTGATCTCATTAAAGAAACCCATAAAAAATAGATTACAAAGCAAGTCACAAAAGCCGGGTAGAGGCACCTAGACCTCAAAACCAAGGCTAGAACCAAGCTTTCACCCAGACCAATTCAAAACTAAACAAAACCAAAATACATAAGATAACATAAAACAAGGAATTCGAACAGCACCACCCATAACCAATCAGCAATGTCCCAAATGCAAGACCAAACCCACTATAGAAGAAATCGTAACCAAAGGTACCAAAGGAAAATGGTGATGACTCAATTGTTGTTGCCGCTACTGTTGTGAAGTTTGTGTATTCATTTAAATGGTTTAATTTGCTTCTGTAATAGGATTGTGCAATTCATTCATTAAGCCCATGTCCAATGTTTCTCATTTGTAAAATAGGTCCTTTTACGATTTAGCTTTCATTCATGGAAGTAAGCATAACCTAATTTCAAAAACGAAAAATACATAACCTAATTCCACAAAAATTTAATAAAAAAATTGAAATATATAAAGAATAGAGAAGAAGCAAGAAGAAGCATATTGGAGAGAGAGAGAGAGAGAGAGAGAGAGAGAGAGAGAGAGAGAGAGAGAGAGAGAGAGATGGATACCTGGAGAAGAGTGAAGAAAATAACCTTTGGAGAAGATAGCGGAGAAGAACCCTAGGGAGAAGAAGATGAAAAGAGTGTTTGATTTTTTTTCGTAGAACGCGTGCTTAGCCGTATAATTAAGCGTGTATTATCTAAACCGGGGTGTGTGGGTTGTATTAGTTAGTCAGGTAAGGAGAATATTAAAAGCCCAACACGTATAAAATAGTCGGGTAATTAAATAATACAAGTTGACACCAAACACCTGACATAGACTATTTACTCATATCCAGAGTCTAATACAGTGTACCAAACGAGCCCTAATACACATATATACATGTATAAACTTATATACATATATATCATATACACGTATATTATTATTATAATACACCCATATATATATATAGGGAACGGATCCGTGACACTATATTTTTTACACAAGTTTTGACACAAATTTTCAACCATTAGATTGAATGGCTACGATTAACTGAACTAATATTTTTTAAGAAAAATATATATTGAAAATAATTATTAATTGACTTTCTCTTTCTTATTTCTCTATCCTCAATCAATGTTTGATCAAATCTTCCTATTTCGTCGTTCTCTATCCTCTAGAATTCTTCAATTAATGACTTTCCCATCCTCCTCCTCTTTCTTCTAAAGCTTTACAGGTTTCTGATTCTTTTTCTTCTCCATCCCTAACTTTGTTTTTTGCTTTTTTTTTACTGCATATTTTTTGGGTTGTTATAGTTATACATGGATTTATGACTCTCGAAGAAAAGGCTTGGGGATAACACCCCACCCACACACACACACAATGAACTGCAAGTAAACTGTCTTTTGTCGTATATTTTTTAATGTTATTATTAATCATAATGAATAAAAGCTAAATCTTGTAAACCATTAAGATGAGAGAGAGAGAGAGAGAGAGAGAGAGAGAGAGAGAGAGAGAGCAACACAGAGTTACACCAACCAAACCGTAGAGAAGAAATATTGCAACAAATTTGGCCTTTTTCTTTTTTGGTTAAATATTGGTGTAGATGACAATGGAAATGGGAAGGAAATGGTGAGGTTTCGCAGGATATTAATTGAGAAGAGAGAAAATGATCAGAAACAAAAGGGGGAAAGATAATTGAGTGATTTTCGGGATTATCATAACTAATAAATAAAAAATAATTTATTTGGCATTAAAGATTTAATTTAATTTAAGTAATTAATGAAACATAATCTCAACAATTCAATCCATTTCAATCAAATGGTTGAAAATTTGTGTCAAAACTTATGTAAAAAATATGGTGCCACGGATCTGCCCCTATACATATACATATATATATATATATATTATAATATATATGTATATGTAAGAGAATTAATTAGAGGGGCTAATTAGCTTTTGGCATGCTTTCATCAAGAAGAAAAGGGGTGCTTCAGAGTTGCATTCTCCCTAATAATCTTTTGGACTTATAACACTAAAGATTATTATCTTATCATATCATTTTATGTTCTTGATTTGGGGAGGTTACAAATTTCTAGTTTTACCTTCTCTCTCCTTTTCTTCTTCTTTTTTCTCTTTTTTTTTTTTTTTTCCTATTTAGCAAAAGTGGCTATTGTTGGTTATTTGTTATGAAGCTCAAAGAGTGAACATTCATCGATGTGTGAAATAGAAAGTAGCTAAATACATTTGGGTGACCAATAGTGTCGTGAGGAAACTCTAAAAACACCCCCCCATCGAAGAGTGAGCATTATGACTCATCCACTAGCCGAAAGAATTAACGAACTTACACTCTAACTCGAGAAGCATTGGACATTTGGAATCCAGTTTGAATCAGTAAGGACCACCTTGAAAGGCTAAAAAATAATAGGTGACCAATAGTAAAGTAGTATCATGAGGAAAAGTAGAAAACAAACCCCCATCGATGAGTGAAAAAGAATATCAAATCATAAACACCCAAGCTATAGGAGCCCAATGGGGAACAAATGATGAGACAATTTAAGAAAACTAACTCTTCATTAACTCATGTGAAACTCAATTTATTCAGTAGTCATAATTAACCTAAAACATGAAGCATTAAAACCACATTCTAATTAACCCATACACAACGATAATAATTTTGAACCAAAGTCCATATCATAGATATGTAATCTAGGCTAGGCTAAATACAATGGATCCGGATTCTCTGCTTGGATTTTCTCGGTCATGATCTACTTTACTTTTTCTTCTATGCGTGCCACCTCATTAAGATTTCATCTAAGGGACTCTAATGTTGACACATCACACACAAAACCCAAATAGCTCACAATTTTTATTTTAGAAAATAAATATCCCATTTGAACTAACTTGAGTTAACGTGGTCTTCTTCCTTCATCATTTATTTTAGCATCCCACGCTCTCCTTTCCAACCTCACAATCTCTCCTCTTCCCATATAAAATTTAGGGCTCGTTTGGGAGTGATTCTGGATAGGCCAAAATCACTTCTAGGGAAAAGCATCTCCCACGTGCTTCTCCATATAATCACTTGTAGTGATTTTAAGTGATTCTGGGGAGAAGCATATCCCATGTGCTTCCCCATAAAATCACTTAAAATCATTTAAAATGACTATATGGAGAAGTGATTATTGGCCTATTCAGAATTACTCCCAAACAAGCCCTTAGTTATTGCTAATGCCCAAAATTTCATCATGCAACTATGGTACTACTTTCATATCATAAACCCAATATCTCAAGTATGAAATATGAATCAAAACATCTGAACAAAAATAACAAATAGTGAGCACAGTTGGCTGCATCTATTTTTCTTGGAAAACGAATGGCCTTCCTAGAGCAATATTTACTTATGTATAGATCTATTATTTTAATTTTTTCCACATAATTTCTTGATTTTGTAATTCTAGTTATGGTTTTTGTTTTTTTTTTTTTTTTTGTTTTTTTGAGAAAGAAGTTTAAGTTTTGTATTCCCACTCAGTTCAATTTTGATGCGGGTTACGTCTGAAAACCATGGTTGAAATGGCTATGGTGGTCACGTACGACTCATTTGACATTTTCTCATCTTTCTTTGGTGGTAGCCCATTCGGTGATAATATTTGTGTTATGGTTCTTATTTTGTGAAGAACAATTGCAGTCATAGGAATTGTGTTTCTTTCTATGACGAGAGTGATAATAGAAGAGGACTAAAATAGAGGCATGGAGAAGATACTGTGTCTTTGGAAGAAAGAGAAATTGAAAAAAAAAAAAAAAAAAAGGAAGAGAAGACGACTGCACACGTTAGGTTTGGGAATTGTTTTTTTCAAAACAAAAATTGTCAGGCATTTAGGTTTTATGTGTGATGTGTCAACATTAGAGTCCCTTAGATGAAATTTTAAAAGGTGGCTCGCATAGAAGAAAAGTAAAGCTGATCATGGTAGAGAATATCCAAGTAGAGAATCTGAATCCATATACAATTTCATTAATGCATTTTCGTGCGTCATCTCAAAGACAAATAGTTTAAAGAGGAACCCCACATAGTGACAAATTGCCTTCATAAATAGATGGATTATTGAAGGTTTGGAGTTGATTACCCAAATGTATTTTTCCAATCAAGTTGTTGTAGGATAATTGAAAGCTTATCAATAGAATAATAAGTTGTTACTGGCATATAGAGTAATCATTTGCAAACAATTATGTCTACATATAAAAATAACATATTTTCATATAACAAGTCTTAAGTACTAGTTGAAATTTTTTTATATGCATTGCCAAATTAGCACAATGTGTTCGTACATTTGCAGAATCTGAAGGTGTCCGAAATGGTTAGTGCTGATTCTTCATTTGATCATGTACTAAATATAGATCTCCCTCTAGTACTTGATCAATGTTCAAATGGTTCGTATGAGATTTGCTGTGATGTTTGGAACCTTACATAGCAATGAATGACCTTCATAATTAGATAGATCGTCGAAGGTTTGCAGTTGGTTGTCCGAATTTATCATTTCAATAGAGTTGTTATAGGATAAGTTCAAGTCAGATATGGAAGTTGAAGAATAAAAGTTTTGAGGGATATGTTATGAAAAAACTGGTTGTGTGAGATGTCAAGAGCTTCTAGTCAATGAAATTTATTTAGCGACAAGTTAATTAATCGATTCATCTACTCATCAATGGGTTTAACTTAGTGGAGTATAATTGTCTTAAGTTATTACATATACTTTAATTGTCGACTTAATTGAAACCTACCAATTCATGTTTTGAAAAAAAAAAAAAGATTCTAAGGATGATGATTCTTATATTTCTTGTTGAAATCTAAACTAATTAAATACTTTTTGTTTTCTTCCAATTACATACAATACTTTGTTTTTTGTCACACGCCGTGAAATTGGTATGTGGAGTACAAAGGAGCTTAAATTAGCTAACAAGCAAATATAAAGTTTTAATTGATTAGTTTAATGGACTGGAATCATTGTGTTTATACAGTGTGAAAATCTATTAAAAGAAGAATATGATAATAAAAAAAAGCATTGAATGAGAAGTTGATACAGGACCATGTTTAATCATTTAATTCAACTGCAAAGTTAGTTTGTAAATAAACTTAAGTTTACTTTTTTTTTATTTTATGTTATCTTACATAGGTAAAAGGAATGAGTGATGCTCAATGTATGTTATTTGACAGGAATTATATGCATTTATGAAAAAGAGATGAGAGACATAGACAATGTTACTCAATGTCTACACTTATGAAAGCATACTTCAACTTGTAATTAAGTGAATTTGTGAAGGAAACATATCAGTATTGGAAATTGGGTTGTCTAATTGATGAGTACAAGTCTGAAAAGGGAAATTGATACCTAAATTGGAAGGTGTCGTAGATGTCAAAACTAACGCAACGTGCTAGTATTTGATCAATGTCCGGATGGTTCATGTCGTGTGAGATTTGCTGTAATGTTTGAAACCCCACATTGCGACGAATCACCTTCATAAATAGATGGATCATCGGGAGTTTGGAGTTGGTTGTCCGAAGGTATTTTTCCAATAGAGTTGTTGTAAGATAAGTTTAAGTTATATACGAAAGTTGAAGAATAAAAGCTTTGAGGGATATGTCCTAAAAACTAGTTATGTGATATATATTATATGCATTTCTAAAGAAGAGTTGAGAGGCTTGAGACAATGATGCACAATGTTAGGCTTATGGAAGAAGATCTAAAGCACTTGAGTAGATTTATGAAAGGTTCTTCCACCACTGACCAAGTGGGATTACATGGAACATATAGTTATGGGAAGTTGGGTTATGTAATTGATGAGTACAAATTTGAAAGGGAAAGAGATAGGTAAGTTGGAAATGAATTATTATTTTATTAAACTTATTTAGGTTTTTTTTTCCTCATACATTAATCATGATTGTTTATCTATACCAATTAAATGTTTTATTTTTGTTCTGATAAATGTTTTTGCATATCTACTTTCGAAGTAGTCAAAGGAGTTTGAATCCTACTTGGATGATAAAAGTCAAGATTGCTATGCGGTTTTTCAGTATTTCTGGACAAATCAAAGCCTCTTTGAGAATGAGTTGAAAGGTATGTGAATATCATGATATTTATTTACTATTAATTTGTAATGTTGTTTGATAAGTATTTGTACTTCATGAATTTGATTTTAATTTAACGCTTCATAACTTATCATAAACATTTTCTTTCTTTCCACAGAATTTAGTAAAACCAATAATTAAGATCAACAGTGTACATGCTTTGAAGAGTGCATTGGGTCAACTTAATAAGCCTCGTGAGAGACTTATAAAGGAATTGGGTGTGTTGGCGGAATGCTATTTGGTTAATGTCTAGATGGTTCATATGATATTTGATGTGATATTCGGAACCCTACAAAGCGAGGAATGACTATAAGTAAATGGATAATATATCTCTAGGATGAGAGTTGGTTGAATGCTGACATTAAGATCTAGCTAGAATTTTACGACTACTTTTTGGTTGTTTAGGGTAGACATGATAGAACGTATCAAACAAATCATTTCCTTTTATTGAGCCAACACTCTAATACCAATATTAGAAGTTGGACAAATGACCTTATAATAAAATTTTACAACGGACAATTAGAACAAGTTCTCAACATACCAAGCGATAAGAACTTGTTCTAATTGTAAGTTCTAACTAGAAAAAACATACCAATAAATGTTGAGAACTCACAATCAGTATCAACCCACACAACTGTCAAAGGATAACTCATGTATTGTTAGAATAGGATAAGGATAAGCAAACGACTCCAAACCTAAATGCTAAGATTTTTTTGACTTGTTGATAAATACCTACACTTTTCTTTGTATAGGATAAGGAGGTTTTTCAACCGCATTCATTTTATACCTTTTATAAACAAATATTAATATTAAATCTCTTCCTTTAAGTCTGGATCTTTCTCTTTTACAATTTCATCTGCATACACTAACTTCCTCCACCGAGAATGCACGATAGATACGAAGAATATGGAAGGTTCGAACTTTATAAGCGTATCGTGGTTTGTCCTCTTTGTCGCCGTGAATACAATTTTGACTCGACAATGAATTTCGTATTTTCAACCCACCTATTCAACTAAGAAGATTGTATAGTCTTGCGACCAAGACTCCAGAGGAGGTGGGGAGAATGTGTGTTAGAGTTTTTCAAGAACCATAGTATTTCCTCTAGTTTTTGTTTTTGATTTGTTTTTCCTCTTTCATAATTTAAATCTATTTAAGTATCCCCCATTAGAAACTAGTAATCATTTGTTGCTTTTTCTCTTTCCTTTAAATCCATTTATGTGATCTCTCATTAATTTTTTTTCCCTTTCCTTTGATCTCTAAATCTAGTTCTTCATTTCATATCCAATGCATATATTTTCTTTCATCAAGATTCTCTTTTCTGGATAATTCTTTCATACCCAATTATTACTTCCTCCACCGAGAATGCAACGATGGATACGAAGAATATGGAAGGTTCGAACTTTATAAGCGTATTGTGGCTTATCCTCTTTGTTGTCGTGAATACAATTTTGACTTGATAATGGATTTCGTATTTCTACCCAACCTACTCAACCAAGAAGGTTGTACAGTCCTGCGACCATGACTCTAGAGGAGGTGGGGAGAATGTGTGTTATAGTTTTTCAAGAACTATGGTATTTCCTCCAGTTTTTTCTTTAGATTTGTTTTTCCTCTTTAATAGTCTAAATCCATTTAAGTATCTCCCATTAGAAACTAGCCATCATTTGTTGCTTTTCCTCTTTCCTCTAAATCCATTTATGTTATCTCCCATTAATTTTTTTTTTCCTTTCCTCTGATCTCTAAATCCAGTTCTTCTTTTCATATCCAATGCATACATTTTCTTTCATCAAGATTCTCTTTTCTGGATAATTCTTTTATATCCAATGATTACTTTCTCCACTGAGATTGCAACGATGGATACAAAGAATATGAAAGGTTCGAACTTTATAAGTGTATTGTGGCTTGCCCTCTTTGTCACCGTGAGTACAATTTGGACTCAACATTGATTTCTTATTTCCATCCATCTGCTCAACAAAGAAGGTTGTACAGTTTTGCGAGCATGACTCCAGAGGAGGTGAGGCTAAAGCTTCGGATAATGTGTGTTAAAGTTTTTCAAGAACCATGGTATTTCCTCTAGCTTTTGCTTTTGATTTTTTTTTTCCCTTTTTAAAGATCTAAATCTATTTAAGTATTTCCCATTAGAAACTAGCCATCATTTTCTGCTTTTCCTCTTTCCTCTAAATCCATTTATGTGATCTCCCATTAATTTTTTTCCTTTCCTCTGACCTCTAAATCCAGTTCTTCCTTTCATATATAATGCATACATTTTCTTTCATCAAGATTCTCTTCTCTTAAAAATTCCTTCATATCTAATGTTTACTTTCTCCACCGAGAATGCAACGATTGATACGAAGAATATGGAATGTTCGAACTTTATAAGCGTATCGTGGCTTGTCCTCTTTGTCGCCTTGAGTACAATTTCGACTCGACTATAGATTTCGTATTTCCACCCCTCCTACTCAACCTCGAAGGTTGTACAATCCTGCGACCCTGACTCCAGTTGAGGTGGGGTTAAGGCTCCGGAGAAGGTGTGTTATAGTTTTTCAAGAACCATGGTATTTCCTCCAGTTTTTTCTTTAGATTTGTTTTTCCTCTTTAATAATCTGAATCCATTTAAGTATTTTCCATTAGAAACTAGCCATCATTTGTTGCTTTTCCTCTTTCCTCTAAATCCATTTATGTGATCTCTCATTAATTTTTTTTTTTTCCTTTCCTCTGATCTCTAAATCCAGTTCTTCCTTTCATATCCAATGCATACATTTTCTTTCATCAAGATTCTATTTTATGGATAATTCCTTCATATCCAATGATTACTTCCTCCACCGAGAATGCATTGATTAGTACAAAGAATATGGAAGGTTCGAACTTTTTAAGCATATTGTGGCTTGTCCTCTTTCTCGCTGTGAATACAATTTTAACTGGACAATTGATTTCGTATTTCCACCTTACCTACTCAACCAAGAAGGTTGTACAGTTCTGCGACCATGACTTCAGATGAGGTGGGGCTAAGGCTCCGGAGAATGTGTGTTAGAGTTTTTCAAGAATCATGGTATTTCCTTTAGTTTTTGCTTTCGATTTGTTTTTCCTCTTTAGTGATCTAAATCTATTTAAGTATCTCCCATTAGAAACTAGTCATCATTTGTTTTTTTTCCTTGTTCCTCTAAATCCATTTATGTGATATCCCATTAATTTTCTTTCTTTCTTCTGACCTCTAAATCCAGTTCTTCCTTTCATATCTAATGCATATATATTCTTTCATCAAGATTCACTTTTCTAGATAATTCTTTCATATCCAATGATTACTTTCTCCACCGAGAATGCAATGCTGGATACGAAGAATATGAAGATTCGAACTTTATAAGTGTATTGTGGCTTGTCCTTTTTGTCGCTATGAATGCAATTTTGACTCGACAATGATTTTCATATTTCCACACTACCTGCTCAACCAAGAAGGTTATATAGTCCTGTGAGCATGACTCCATAGGAGGTGGGGCTAAGGTTCTGAAAAATGTGTGTTAGAGTTTTTCAAGAACCATGGTGTTTCCTCTAGTTTTTGCTTTCGGTTTGTTTTTCCTCTTTAATGATCTAAATCTATTTAAGTATCTCTCATTAGAAACTAGCTATCATTTGTTACTTTTCCTCTTTCCTCTAAATCCATTTATGTGATCTCCCATTAATTTGTTTTTTCCTTTCCTCTAACCTCTAAATCAAGTTCTTCCTTTCATATCTAATGCATAAATTTTCTTTCATAAAGATTCTCTTTTCTGGATAATTATTTCATATCCAATGATTACTACCTCCATCGAGAATGCAACGACGGATACGAAGAATATGGAAGGTCCGAACTTTATAAGCGTATCACGGCTTGTCCTCTTTATTGCCTTGAGTACAATTTTGACTCGATTATGGATTTCATATTTCCACCCCACTTGCTCAACCAAGAAGGTTGTACAGTCCTGCGATCATGACTCCAGATAAGGTGGGGCTAAGGCTCCGGAGAAGGTGTGCAAGAGTTTTTCAAGAACCATAGTATTTCCTCTAGTTTTTGCTTTTGATTTGTTTTTTCTCTTTAATGATGTAAATCTATTTAAGCATCTCCCATTAGAAACTAGCCATCATTTGTTGGTTTTTCTCTTTCCTATAAATTCATTTATGTGATGTCCCATTAATTTTTTTCTTTCCTCTGATCTCTAAATCCAGTTTTTCCTTTCATATCTAATGCAAACATTTTCTTTCACCAAGATTCTCTTTTCTGGATAATTCTTTCATATCCAATGATTACTTCTTTCACTGAGAATGCAACGACGGATAATTAAAAAAAAAAGGAAGGTTCGAACTTTATAAGCGTATTGTGGCTTGTCCTCTTTGTGGCCTTGAATACAATTTCGACTCGACAATAGTTTTTATATTTCCATCCCACCTGCTCAACCAAGAAGGTTGTACAGTCCTGCAGCCATGACTCCAGAGGAGTTGAGGCTAAGGCTCCAAAGAAGGTGTGTTATAATGTTTCAAGAATCATGGTATTTCCTTTAGTTTTTGCTTTCGATTTGTTTTTCCTTTTTAATGATCTAAGTCTATTTAAGTATTTCCCATTAGAAACTAGCCATCATTTGTTGCTTTTCCTTTTTCCTCTAAATCCATTTATTTGATCTCCAATTTATTTTTTTTCTTTTCTTCTGACCTCTAAATCCAGTTCTTCCTTTCATATCCAATGCATACATTTTCTTTAATCAAGATTATCTTTTCTGGTTAATTCTTTCATATCCAATGATTACTTCATCCACCGAGAATGCAACGATGGATACGAAGAATATGAAAGGTTCGAACTTTATAAGTGTATCGTGGCTTGTCCTCTTTGTCACCGTGAGTAATTGCCAGGTGAGAGGTTCTTCCACCATTGAAAAAAAAGACCTTACTTCGAAGTTGTACTGGAAATCCATGATCTTGAAGAAGTCATGAAAAGTGATATTCAACCCCTCAAGAAATTGCCAAATGGCTCAACCAACCCTGCATACTCAAAGGACAAGTTAGTCCTAAACTAGATCAAAGCTACAACATCACCTCGTACTCAAATCCTTATCATCTCGTGCACAATAGCTCATGTGTTAGATATAGTTTGTTTGTTTTTACATTATAAAGTAGATCCATATTGGATCTTAAAATCATACAAATCAATAACCTTAAACTTAAAGCTAACATCAGTTAGTAAAGTATATATGAAACCAAATACAAGTATTATCACTAGCATGTCCTTTTTTCGGCCAACATATCTCCAACCATATTAGCTTATGTGTAAATGTGGGCAATGGAGAAGTAACTAAACTTCTAGAGCATATTCCAAAGATCTTTTATAATGATTTGAAGAGGCCATTGGGTGGTATTTTCCTTGTAAGAATTTGTACGAAAACCTTCAAGTCACTTTCAATCTCTAAGCAAGTTGTAGTCATAGCTTAATGTGGTCAAATGCATAACAAATGCAAGCAACTCATGTAGACTATATACTATCACACTATAGAGTCTAGGCTTATACTAGCGAAGGGATTAATAGAAGAATCATTCAAATTAATGGATAGGGATATGATTTATATATGAAGGTCCTTTGAGGATTGTGTGCTAATGGAATTCCATTTAGTGTATTGAGAAATCTTCAATTTCATAAAAATGTGACAACCATAAATAATTGACCTAAGGGTTTCACCATTTGAGAAGGCTATAAGTTCCCTATTTGACCCGTGCAAGAAAAATGTTAAATAAGATTATATTTTAATTAAAGATGGAGGGTACTTTTATGGTGTATCTATTGTATCAGATTAGTAGAGTAATATGAAGCATCAACCTTTAATTAATATCATTGCTGCAAACAATCGAGGAGCCATTTTCAAATTGCTCCACCCATCTGATACAATAGATACAACATGAGAGTACCACGTCTCTTTAGTTGGAATAAAATCTTTACATTTCTCTTGCACGGATCAAATAAGGAAATTTTGGCCTTCACAAACAATAGAGCCTATTCAGGTCCATTATTATGGTAGTCACATACTCATATCAACCATATCCCCATCCATTAATTTGAATGTGTCTTCGATTGATCCCTTCATTGATGATGGTTATCGCCGCATCATTATTGAAGGTTCTAGGAATCGAGAAATACCTTTGCTTTCTGCGTCTTGTACTGTTTTACGTATTCTTTCCAGCAATCTCATTCTCTTAGATCCCATGGTCCAAGAGTGTCACATTCTGGGATCGGCTCTGCCGTAGCACAATATTGTCTGTTTTGGGTCCCCCTCTCTGCCCTCACAGTTTTGTTTTTGGGAACTCACGAGCAACTTCCCAGTGGGTTACCCATTCTGGGATTGCTCTAGCCCTAACTCGCTTAACTTCGGAGTTTTCATGACTCCCAAGCCAGTGAGCTCCCAAAAGGCCGCGTACTAGATGGAGGTGGGCATGTAAATATACGGCACATCACCCCTCCTCTCCGTTGGTCGATGTGAGATGTTACAATATTTTTGGCAAAAGTCAAACTTAAGGAAAATTGGTTTCTAATTAGAAGGGTATTTCGGTCATTTATGCTCGGCACCAACTAGGTGTCAAACACTCACAGGGTTCGGCTCAAATTCCAAAGCGAAATTTGGGTCGGGTCCTGTCAAAGAGAGTTGTGATCACCCACCTCCACCTTTATATTAGATATAAAGGTTGATCTTAGTTAGTGTCAAAAATTCAGAAATAAAAAATTCAATTTGAACTTAAAAAAACCATAACTAATCTAAAAACTGAATAAAATAAGGAGCCACCCATCCCCTCAAAACTTACATCATATACTAAAATTTACTCAATCTTCAGTGTGATGGTCGCAATTATGATATTGTTTGGGTTCTGCGAGTAGGGGATGGGTTGCGAGTTAGGTTGCATTATGTGGGTGGGAGAAGGGGGGGAGGGGTCTGTGGGTAAACTTGTAAACGATTCGGATTCAAATCAGATATACCTCTATCCAACTCCAAATCCATTTGTAATTGGATTATTAGATTCAGATTGTATTGAGAATTAAGTATAAGTGCATGGGCAATTCACTAGTTTACCTAAAAATGGTGATTGTGAGATATAACGAATAGGCTTATTATCACAAAACGTCCCTAAAGTTTACGAAACTATCAGATTGCATCCTTAAAGTTTTTTTGTGTCACTCATGGTCCTCAAGGTTAGTATGTGCAATCACAAATGGTCCCTACCGTTAAGTTCCGTCAGAAACTCCGTTAGTTTGCTGACATGGCACACATATATCACAAAACATCCCTGAGGTTCACACACCTATCATAAATGGTCCCTATGAAATTTTTTTATTTTTTAATTTAAAATTCATAAAATTTTGGTTTTCTTTTTAAAATTATTTATAAATGACAAAACCATTTATAGAAGGATTTTAATCTTGAGGACTATTTATGAACCCTAAACCTTTAGTTTTTTCATTTTTAAATTTTATAAATTTTAAATTATTTTTAAAAATTCCATTAGTTTGTTGATGTGGCATATATATGGAGCCCACATCTACAATAATATAGTGTCACATGTATTTAAAATATAATATATATTTTAAAATAATTTAAATTCATAAAATTTTAAAAAGAAAACAAAAATGTTATGAATTTTAAATTTTAAAAATTAAAAAATTTCGTAAAGACCATTTGTAATAGGTGTGTGAACCTCAGGGATGTTTTGTGATATATATATATGCCACGTCAGCAAACTAATAGAGTTTTTGATGGAACCTAATGGTAGAGACCATTTATGATCATACATACTAACCTTGAGGACTATGAATGACAAAAAAAAAATTAAGAATACAATCTGATAGTTTCGTAAACCTTAGGGACGTTTTGTGATAATAAGCCACGAATATTGGCAAGAAGCAAATAAATTGGACTGCACTTGAATGTTCGGCCATTAAAATGGGCTTGATTGTTTCTTCGGCCTGGGCAAGCGGGTGTATGGGTCCAAACTTCAAAATTAAAATATAGCCATGCCCCATAACTGAAGCCCACACGATTCTCTCTGACTTCGTCTTCGCAAAGCTTCATCGTCTGCTTCCGGACATTAAGTCCAGACGAGGATCTCACAGATCAGGTCTCTCGGTTCAGTCCGTACAGGTATAGCCCTTATCTCACCTTTCTCAATTCATCTTTCTGTTTTTTTCTTTTTTCTTTTTTTCCGAACCTATTACATAAATTCATGTATTGTTTTCAAATCTGAATTTCGGTGTATTTAGATTTGAATAACGTGGTGGTTATGGTATTGATGAGTCTGGTTATTAACTTATTTGGTGATACAAATTGGAATTTTGGTCCGTTTCGTTAATGATCCAAAGTGGTGATTTGAATTCGGTGATTTAATCAGTTCTCAAATCATATCAAGCTGGCAATTGCATGGTATAATATGTTGAATAGGAATCACAGATTTGGGTATTTGGAAATCATATTCCATTTCACTCTAATCAAATGGAGTGGAGCTAAGGCCCGCAAACCCTTTTTGTGAAATGTTTGTTTCAGTTGTTTTTCTTAGTGAATATTCCAATGGGATTGAATTTCTTGTATATATATATATATATATATATTATATATGCGTGTGTGTCTATATAAGTTATATGGTTTTTCTAATGGAAGTTTTTCCCCTTTCTTTTTCTTTTTCTTTTGGATGCTGATAGGATAGATTAGTTTCGTGAGGTTCACAATGCCCTCAGCTCAAGATCCATTCTATGTTGTCAAAGAGGAGATTCAAGAATCTGTAAGTTGTCAAATTCACTTTGAAGCTTTCGGAATGAGACGTGGTTTATATATTTTATTGAATACATATTATCAGTTCAATGCGATTCCTTTAGTAGACTTTCATACTTTGTTTGGAGTTGTTACCATCATTTTTGGGCTTTTGAATCTTGTCACATCCTCTCTCTCTCTCTCTCTCTCTATATACACACACACACACACACACACACACACACACACAAACCCGTTTGCCTCAACACACTACCATCCTCATCCTTCACTTTTTCGTTGACAGTTGAATTTGGTATTCAATTATTTGTGCGGAATTTGTCTCGATGGCATTATATTTAGGAGTAGCAGAAATGAATTCTGACCATTATATTTCCTTCTTGATTAGATTGATAAGTTGCAATCTTCTTTTCATCAATGGGAACGCATTTCATCTGATACTGGAGAGCAATTACACCTCACAAAAGAACTGATTGCTACTTGTGGAAGCATTGACTGGCAGGTGCGCCAATATTACGACATTTGATTTGATTTTATCCGCCTATCTTTTTTATTTGATTTTGTTTGATAAAGAATAGATGGTAGGTATCTGTCATGGTAATATAGTCAGAGATTACTGATGCAAAACTGGGTATATTGGCGAAAAATCACTATTTTTGGTGTCCAGAAATGAAAATTTTGGGGAGGGTTAGTTAATTTCCACTGAAGGTGTTGCAGAAGTATGGGACTTTTGCTGACCAGATTAATGTCTGCATGAAACAATAGAAAAGGCCGGAAGAAATTGAAAATTGAGTGATAATTGTCGAATTTCCATAACATATCCATATAACAAATTGAAAATTGAGGGATATTTGTCGAATTTCCAAAAACATATCAATAACAATGGGCTTTTGTGCGGTAAAAAAAGATCTTGACACTAGGTGGTGCCTCGTCGATTGGTGATCAGAAAATCAAGTTTTCTAATGGGCATGGTTCATGGTTTGATTCTCTTTCTCAGTTAAAAAAACTGGTTATTTTGACCTGTGGAGGGTTGGGAGTTGATGTGGATGTCAAGAGTGTAATTCTAGGACTAGTTTCAAGCCAAAAAGTGGGCGAATTCCGGTCAAGGTGGTCATAAGTTGTGGTTGACCTTAGTGTGCTGATACCAAAGTACTGAATTTTTTGACCACTTTTTTAAATTCTTTTTTATGTAGCTGGTTAAGGAGCATGGGTTGATGGGTCTGGTCTTGGTTTGGGTTAAAAAAATTGTGCTTTTTAATGGGCTGGTGCTCTAGCAGCAACTAAGATCAGTTTAAAAAGAAAAAAGTGGGTTTATTTCTTGAAAAGAGCACTTTTTTCTTGAAAAGAGGATAGCTTAAGACCATTTAAACTAGGTTCGTTAGCAAGGTAATTCCTCAAGACAATTAAAGAAATAGATTGAGCCAAAGAATGATCATGTTACATCATCTACAGGACAGCACAAATACTCATTTAAACAGAATTTCCATAAGAAAAAAGAGAAGAAAAGAAAAAGTCAATAGAAAGAAGAGGAGGCTGTATGACCAACCAATTGTTATTTTACTCTATCCATCCATCCACCAATTGTTATTTTACCTTATCCATCCATCCTAAAATTTGTATCTGTGTCAGAGAGAAGCTGTGAATTTAACTAGTTCTCTTGTTTTACTATGTGCAATCTTTTCTCTTATCATCTAACCCGAAGCTTCAACTTCTGCTTGCAACTAATGAAAGCATGCTTTCTTGATAGGAAGGTGGATGAGTTGGACAAAGCAATTTCCGTAGCAGCTAGAGATCCTACTTGGTATGGCATTGATGAAGTGGAACTTGAAAAAAGAAGGAGATGGACGAGCACTGCTCGTGCTCAGGTATGAAGTATCGTCTGTTAAGCTGTCTTCTTTTAAGATGTTTTAGTGCCACTGAAGATCTTATATCTGGTAATCCTGTAAAGTTGTCATAACAAACCTTGCCTTGATGATTTACGATGATTACCTACATCTTTTACATTGTGACAGTCGAGTGTGGTTTTGTAACCTGCAATAGTTTTCATTTTGTTGTGATTTTTGGATATTCAATTACATAATGAGCCTTTGTGTGGTTTCCATTCTGTTATGTATTTGTACAGCATATTATATGGTTATCTTTTGTGTGCATTCCCTAAATTAGTAAGATAGTTTATCAGGTGGGTGCTGTAAAAAAAGCAGTGGAAGCTGGAAAGGATTCTACTGGCACTAGTGTGAATGGGATGCGCCGAGAATTAATGAGGCTGGCTAATTCTCAGGAGACAGATAGATCCAACCAGTATGCTGCACAACATAACGATGATTTCATAACATCTGAATCAGATAGACAGTTGCTTCTCATAAAGTAAGATTCTTTTACACATCCACATCCAATTGATACATATTTGAGTGACAAACATATACACGAGTAAGAAGTTATTATTCTACTTGCTGGGAATTATTTGCTAAGATTCATTGCCATAGCTGTGTTTGTTCATATTTTATATAGGCTGCAAAATATAGTCTGCGTTGTTAAATCTTTTAAATTTCATAGTCGAACTTATGGAAGCACTTTTTAATTCTAAAAAGAAAACTCTGTTTGGGTCAAACCATCTGAGCTTGTAGTTTGATAACAGACCTTTCATTGTCAATAAATGTGTAGTTATATGTGCGCCATTTATTCTCGGCCTTTGGCTGGTTGGAGAAAAATGTTTGCTCTACTTACATAGTTTTCTTCTTCCCAAATCCTCTGGCCACTTCCACTTGTCTGTATAACTTTGTTTCTTTTGATTTTATTTGTCTGTCAATTTGTGCTTGTAGGCAACAGGATGAGGAGTTGGATGAACTTAGTGCAAGTGTGGAGAGAATTGGGGGTGTAGGGCTTACCATTCATGAAGAGCTCCTTGCACAGGTAAGAATTTTGTAAGTTACTGTACAATGATGGGAAAACAAATAGTTCAGGTGTTTTCTCCAAGTTCTTTTTTTTTGGGTGGTGGGGTGGGGCTAAAAAAAGTTTATATTAACAAAGGAAAGGGAGCAAGAGCAAAACCCAAACAAATTAGCATTTTGATGCATTAGTCTTTAACTCGTATCTATTACTTGCAAATTAGCTTTTTCTGCCCTGCAGTTCTGGGTCACTCACTCTTGCTACTTTGTTTTACTAAATTGTAAATCTTTTGGTATTCCAGGAGAAGATTGTAGATGAATTGGGTATGGAAATGGACAGTACATCAAATCGTCTTGATTTTGTTCAGGTCAGTCTCTGCTTACTTAATAGATTGTCCTACCAAGAAATTCTGTCCACTGGAAACGAGTTTATCTTTTATTTTCTTCAGCTTGCTAATTGACTGAAATATATAGATTAGTGATCCCAGAAGAGATGAAAAGTTCCTTTATAATTCCTGCAGAAAAAAGTGGCTACAGTTATGAAGAAGGCTGGTGTAAAAGGCCAGTGTATGATGATAGTATTTTTGCTGGTCCTGTTCATCATCCTTTTTGTTTTGGTCTTCCTCACCTAGTCTGAAGAATGCAACAGGTCTTCTGCTATACACAGGAGGGATCTGCTTTTCGAAAGAACTATGGAACACTTGAGTACAGATATATTTACTGGTTTATCTAGGGTTGTTCATAAAGCTTTCCTGGAAATTACGAACCAAAAGAGTACGCATTTTTTTTAAGGTTATTTAGAAATTTTGAGGTTGAACAGAATTTGATGTTGAACAACCGGGAGTTACAGAGACAATGTGAAACAGAAGCGTTATATTTGTTTATTTGTTTATTCCTTGTACGTTATGTTTGATATCATGACTTATTTTACGTCAAAACGCTTATGCTTGTGTTTGGCTGCATATAGATACAGTTCCGCTCACTTGTGGGACTGAACAATATTCAGGCATCGCACTACAAACTAATCTCAACAATATTCAGATTGAATAATAATCATATGATCACAAAACTTGTACAGGAGAAGCAGGATTAAGGATTTCCATAGATTGCTTGCTCTGACCAGTTCAAACGTTTACTGTTTTCTCAAAATGAAAATGGCTGAGGAGGAGTTCGGTGGCCAGCGTTTTCTCAAAACGAAAATAACGTTTTCAGTATTTTCAATGGAAAAGCGGAAAATGATTTTGCGTCTCTCACTACGACGGCTCTTCAATTTACCTCCAGCATCCCATTTATCTCAAGCTCTCGTCAATTTCCCACACTAGGTCTTCTAATATATATATTTTTCTTTTTTCGGTGAAATTACTGGATTTTCGCATCGTTTATATACATATGGGTCTTTCAATTTTTCTTTTTTCTGGTGAAATTAGTGTGTCTTCCTTGCTGGGTGAAATTGGGGGGTCTTCTGTTAGATTAGCTCATCAAAATCTTGTTTGGGTGCTAACTGTGCTGTGATGAAGAAGATGATTGGGAGAGGTGGGTTGATGGGGTTACTGCGTTGGTGATGCGTGCAATGGGGTGGGGTGGGATTTGCAGAGAATTAAAAGAGATGGGGTATTTGATCAAATGAAATAAAATAAAGAGAGAAGGTTGGGGAGATGAGTTCCAATTTTGTTTTTTCTAAGTTCATTTTAATGTTTTTAAAAGATTTTATTTTATTTTATACATTATTCTATTTTTAAAGATTATTCTTTTTTTCTTTTCTCAAAAAATTACATCTTTTTGGTGGAGGCATTAATAAAAATAACTCACATATATTTACTTTTCATGGTATGAAACTCGCATATTGATTACATAATTACTATTTTTGTTTTTGTTATTTTCAAATTGTACTATCGGATACATTTACATTGTTTTCATTTTCTGAAACTGTTTTCCAATTAAGCAAATAGACCGCATTCTCCAATCTTGAAAATGCAAATTCGCTTCCTCATTTTCATTTTCTGAAAACATTCTCCCAAAACTTTATCAGACAATTTGGCAGCAAAATTGTCATTTCTCCATCAAACCCAATATATGTTACAGATTATTTTCTGTACAATCAAAAGAGAAAATAAGGCGAAGAAAACGTGATACATTTCTTGCGGTAATGCAAACAAACAAAATATGCTAGTTCCAACTGTGTAGAGATCTGCTCGCTCGTGAGGCTAAAGCTACTGCCTTAGCTGTTGTATCCGTCATCACCCACTCCCTCTCAGCACGCCGCTGATGTTGCCTTGCATTTTTAGCTCGCTTTGGAGCTAACCGATTATCCCTTTCCTCAAAAGCAAGTCTAAACTTTTCAGCCACTGACAATTCCGTGTGGCTTGAAAGAGATGGGGGCATTGCCTTGAGTGTAAAACCACGCACTGCCCACGTTTTGGGATCAAGATCCTTGACAATAGAATCATCCAACTGGATATCTGGCAATGCTTCCCTGGGAACTTGGGTTCCCCTGAATCCGAAGGGTGATGGGTTCGGATTTACTATAATGCGAGGGCATTCAGAGGAAAATCCCTCCAATGAATTTTTATCAATCTTTGGCTGCAATAAAAAAAGAGACCAAGATTACTAATGAAATTATCAATAGCCAGGACCAGACAAAGAATTAGAAAACGATTCTCCTGCTTAGAATAATGGTTAATAAAGGAACCAGTTTTTAACAATCCCAATCAACCAATCAAAAAGTCATAAGTCGTTCACATATTCATGCATGAAGCAATAGATTAAAAAAAAAGGTGCACTTCCTATTTCTACATGCCAGAAAATGTATTGTTATAACACTCTGTAAGACATCCCTATACTTACTAGTGCTGACATGTTACCCTGTGTATATAAACGTTCTGTGATCCAGTATTCAGACACTGAACCATGTTGTGGTTTTAATATTTTCCCACTTTTGGGACAAGTTCACACAGTGAACCAAAATTGTCTATGTCTATTGGTGGCATCAGGCATGGCATCACGATTTCTCTCATTACAAATTCTCATTTGGTAATGCAACGCATGTATGTTCTTTTTAATCTTTTCCCACTTTTTGGACAAGTTACAGTGAACCAAAATCGTCTCCATCTATTGGTGTAAGCAGGCATGGGAACCCAATCTGTCTAATTACAAGTTCTTATTTGCTAATGCAAAGAATGTATGTGTTTAACAATAGAGAGGCAGTCAAGACATTCATGCTTCTACACTGTAAGTGAAGAGATGACACAAATTTCTCAAACCATAGTGGTCAGAAAGATCAAACCAAAGAACTTAATCATTGATGAAGAAAAGTATCATAATAGGAAATGTTAAGTACATACCCACACAAGCCAACGCAATGATTGTGCACCATTAGCAATTTCTTCAGTATTCAGTTCTTCCCAGGAGTCTCCCTCTACATCATTCAACTTCGGTTTAAATATATCCAAGCACCTGCGTGCAGTGTGGTCACTCCTTGGGCTCCCTCTGCAACATTAACTTTGGTTCATAGCCTGTTATGAAATTTGTACTCCTAGTCAAACACAGTATTTGAGCCACTAAAATAGCATGGGATAGAACAAACAAAAAATAAAGTAAAGAATGATCAGGGTTGAGTAACTTAGTCTGCAACAATCCTCCTTGGTGGAGAGAGTTTGATATGATGGTTACCAAAAAAATAGGGGGATAGATTCTGGGAGCGCCTTGTAGTTAGACTACAGAGGGTAGAAATCTGATTTAATCAAATAGCTATTAATTCATTCTACAGTGCCAAGGTAAAAACACATCACTCTTCATTTGTCTACTTTGCAGTTAGAAAACTGAGTGTGAGCTCATCACATTATAAGCAATAAAGAAAGAGGGAACTAATTCCAAGTTCATATAAGTGTTGATACATCAATAAGACATGTCACATGTCACATGCACATAAACTCAATAAAAAAAAAATCAAAGTCTTCCGACTTCTACGATAGTTATGGAATGTTTTGGATTATTCAAAAAGCTCAGGACCATGACAAAGAGATGCATATATAGAAACTTGTAATGAAAATTTAAAACATTTCATTATGCTATGGAGAGGGTGCTTACCCGCATCTCAACGTCTCCAATGAAAGGCAATGTTGCACAAGTTCAGAAACTCCAGAAGTAGTAATTTTGTCACACCGGCTGCAGAAGAAATGTCTCAGTGTAATTACAGAGTTTCAAAACCAAAAGACATTTTGATGCCTTAAGTATTAGCTAATGCCTACTTAAACGATTAAAACAAATGCTAACTAATATTACATATGTTCCTAGGATTTTGCTCACATATTACATGCCCATGCAACTATCTTCCTCACATATCACATATAATACCTAGGATTTTGCTTACAAATTATATACATTTATAGCTCAAGGTTATGATGAACTTAAAAATTATACAAAGCATACATAGTTCACAGATTGCATATCATAAAAGATAAGGTCAACATCTTAATAGTTGGTTAGTATTTAAAAAGTAGCTTATTTACTCCAATACCTAATATCAACAGCTCCAAGTGATGTACATATCTCAGCCACTTTTGCTAAGCCGAAATCCGAAACATCTGATGCAGAAAGGTCAAGAATTTTCCAGGTATGATCAGCTAAAGAGACAATAACATCATCGTCGAGTAACTTTCTCCTCCTAGCAATTGCCACCAGTGCCATCTACCATCATCAAATGAAAACTCTTGAAAGACCAAAAATTGTTAATTATTTTACATCCAAACAAAAACCCATTAACCATAAAGCAACCAAGAACATTTTTTCCCCAAAAAAAAAAAACTCAAATTTACACACAAATTGATGTGGGTTTTATGAATAAGGATAGAAAACCTTAACATCTGGAGGAAAGTTGATTGCAATCTCTGACAAGTCTGGGATTATATCCTCCAAATGTTTGCCGACAACTCCAAGACACAAGCTTTGTAAGCTGGGAGGAGACTTGGTCCTTTCAAGCTGCCTTCCTGCCATGCATATAGAAGTAAGTACAAAAATAATGTGTTTTGAGGGAAATAAGCGGTGAAATAAAAATGCAAACTTGGGACGTACTGGAGGATTGAGTTTGAGGGATTTGGGGCTTGGGATTGGATCTGGAATTCAAATCTAAATTGTTCAAAGAATTTGCAAGAGAAGCGACGGCTTTTCGTTTTTCCATCAAAATCAAAGTCCCAGGAGACAAAATGGTCCTCCCAACTTTTCCGATTTAGAAGAAGAAATATCCTTATGTTCATTCATACTGGGGTTTGTTAAATAGAGGGCAAAGACGTAAATATTTGGTTGTTTGGGGGTGGGTTTTGTAGTTTTATGCAGGGATTTGGATTTCTGTCTTTTCTAATTGTATAAGGTTTTAATGAAGGATAACCCTCCTTGCCCATACAAAACCAACAAACAAGATTCCTTTTCGTTCAACGGCCAAGATTCTCTTTCGTGCAACGACCAAGATTCTCCCTGATGCGCACACATAAGTAAATAGTGCATTTCAATAAATAAATATAAAAAAAGTAAATAATGCATTAGAAAATTAGAATTTAAAGATTTTTAACCAATTCATATGTATATATCTAGGGGTATGCAAGACCCACAATCCAATCCGTCCAAATTAATTCAATTTTAATTTGTTTCAATGATTTAACGAATTATATTGGATTTCTAATCTTTAAAATTGACATGATTGCATCGAATGACGAATTTACTTGTAAGAATCTAATCAATCTATTTGTTAGAAAAATACTTGTGGGAGCAAAAATTACCCCCTAAGAAATCAATCCTCCAACATCCTGAATTTGAGAAAGTGGCTACAATCTGGACACATATTTTCCTATTTTCTATTTATGACTGCACATGAATTCATGTTAGAATAAAACAAAATATAACCAAATCATGTGCACAGAATTTTATCGCATTGACTACCGAGAAGGCACTAGTCAAGTAGAGTGAAAAATTCGTAGATTTTCAACAAAATGCAATGCAATGTATATCCCAGTCAAGGAAGAGTAAAAACTATAAGAATTAAACAGAATGAAAACCTTGAATAACTTGTGCTTCTTCTTGAACTAGACTTCCATTTCATTGTGCCAATGCCTAATGTTGTCTAGACGTAGAATAAGTATGTGAGCTTGAAGCCTAACAAGGCAGAAAGCCCAACAAGGTTTAATACGGAATATTCATACGGACCCATCAAGTGACCCAATCAACTCATGACATGTTGTCTCTCACGGCGATAATACAGCCATGACAAAGGGTTATATAAATTAACTTTGAACTTTTCATGGAGAATGTAAATGTTGCTTGAACTAATGACATGTTTACTAATCTATAATCGGAGTGAACATGAGTTTGAGTGAGTATTTATCAAAGTATCTCCAAGGTATTCCATAGAAATGTTTACTAATTGCCTATAATCGTAATGAAAATGACATTGATTCCCATTAATTACTAAATTTTCAAGAATCGAAATGAAAACCATCATGATTACTACAATGCCCTTTTACTAGTAAAACAATGGACAATTAATTGCAGACAAAAATTATAGATGGAATCACCACAATAAATTGGGAAACCAAAAATTAAACACCGCTACATAACATGTTGAATTGTAAATAGGGGTATTTTGAGAATCTAAAAAATAGAATAAATCAGATGTTGAACTTAATAAGGTAACTTGATAAGTTGGATCATAACCATGAGTTTTTACTTATTAAAAAAAAAAAAACCATAAAAACAGCCATAAACAAATTAATGAAAAAAAAGGACATTAATTATTTTGTTGTACGGCTTAGTTTTGCCAAGGTTGTTGATTCGGGATTTTTAAGGCCTCCCAAACAGGTGTTTTCAGCTCAGACAATTCCACAGTTCACACACACTATAAAAGAATAAAAGAAACTACTAAGATGGACTTCTAGAAAAATACGGGCGATAAAGGAAATTTTTTAAGACGACGATTATCACACACGCACGATTAAAATATGAAACTGTTGAAACAGAGATCTATATAAATACAATTGTGAAAAATATTTACAAAACTTTGTAAGTCGGAAAAAAAGCATCTCACACGCGTAGAAACACATGCAGAGAGGCTAGTTAATCATAACAAATATTACTGTTAATATTTGTATTATTGATTCAGTATAGTTTTTGGGGTGTTGCACGGTACCCACGTTTTACAGAAAATAAAAAAATAATAATAATAATACATATATATGTATTAACAGAAAATTAATGGAATAACTAACAAAATGAAAATGATCCAAGGAGCCAATGAGCCAATGAGAGGTGAGATCCCACCACCGCCAAAATGAAATGACCGTAAGGAGCCAACGATCTCATCTGGGCCAATCTCCGACGAGCCCAGCCCCTCCTTGAGCCGCGGCGAGCTCTAAAAGCACTGAGGATTTCAAACTTTTCCAAAGCCATTTTCGGCTAGTCCAACATCCAAAATTGTCGATCCAGGTATGGTTTTTCATCCTCTCCTTGTGTTCTTGCTGTTTGTGTGGTTATTTTGGAGCCTGTGGAGCTCCAGGAACGCAGGAAAATCAGAAAATACGTAGATGCTGCAATGACTAGAGTTTGTCATAATTGACATCTATAAAACGGAAAGAGGAGGAAAAAACAAAATCATAACACACAAAAGAGAAAAGAAAGAAGAAAAGAGAGAGAGAGAGAGAGAAATCAAGTGGCATCTTCCTTCCGGCAAAGCTTGGGATGCAAGTAGAGGATTCGTGGGACGTGCAAGAGCCACAGCTAAGTCCAACTGAAAAGTGTTGGCGAGTCTTTGTTTGACAAAAAGCTCAATGCTAGCTTTGAGAGCGTCCCTGTCTCTGCCTTCCCTCCTGCTCCTTCTAATCAAGGTACCATCTTTACATACATACGTACATATACAAAATTACAATACATACATGCATACATACATAGTACCAACCAAATTCAAAGCTCACATTTTTCATCCTCTCTCTCTCGCAAACCCATAGCTTTCACAGTTGCGAGCCTACATTGGGCATTTGACCTATAACCCATTTTACATACATACATACATATACAAAATTACAATACATGCATGCATACATACATAGTACCAACCAAATTCAAAGCTCACATTTTTTATCCTCTCTCTCTCTCTCTCTCTCTCTCTCTCTCTCTCTCTCTCTCTCTCACAAACCCATAGCTTTCACAGTTGCGTGCCTACATTGGGCATTTGACCTAAAACCCATTGTCCCAGCTCATTTCTGAATTCTGAGAGTGAGGGAGTGAGACTAAGAGCTATATAAAATTCACAAAAACTTGTAAAACCCTCATGCACCTTTTTATCCCATTCCATATCAATCCATCAAGAAGCTGTCTTTTCTTTCGTTCTTGAAAACCAAACCAACCATGAATACAATGCTTTCCCTCTATGCTGCTGAACATAGGAGGTGTCCAATCTGCTGGAAGGATGTAGATTTCGAGCAAATCATATCAGTGACTTCATGCTCACATTACTTCCACTGGGTCTGCAACAAACAGTACGAAAAAAACGAGAGCATGGAGTTGAAGGATGTGATAAAATGTCCGATCTGTCGCCACTCCTATCCATATGGGTCCACAACTGAGTATGTTTTCACGACGCCTCCGGGACAACCCCTGAGGTTCCGCACTCCTCGGCCCTCCAACCCGGAGCCGGGGCTGGGGCTACGGAGAAGGCCCGCGGCTCGAACCATTCAAGACCCTTGGAGCATGTAACCATTGGGCCTCCGTTCTCGAAAATTAGTGTTGCAACAAAAATGGGAAATCTCTTTATTGTTCTCGAGTGGCAAGTGCAGTGCAGTGAGCGAGATGAAGGCAAAAGAATCTGTAATCTGCTGGAAGAATCTGTAATCTTCTGGAAGAATCGCAATCCGAGGAAGTGGCTCAATATGTTCCATTTCTTTAGATAAATTTCTTCTTTCCGTAGTTTGTGAGAACCGTTTAGCACTAGTTACTGTTGATATTATTAGATATGGAAGTGTACTCCTTTTTGCAAACCAAACCGACTAGTATTTGATGTACTTGTAGTTATTTCTACTTGGTTTGAGTAGATTTTATGAACATGGATGTGAGTTGGATAACTATATTCTAAGATGTGTTATCCCTAATCGTTTCAATCGGTTTGCTACCTCGGAGATGAGATGTTGGCATATATTTTAAGTTAAGAAAACACATCCTCTAACTACCCTACAATATAGTTCAATTGTCCAAACCATCATAATTTCCATATCCTTCCTCAAGAACCATTGTGGAAAGAACAAAAAAATTCAGTCAAACCCATAATTGTTTCTTCACCTAAACTGACCGTACAAATATAGTATGTCAAATAAAAAGGAAATGATTAATGCTAAATAGATAGTTTAAAAAAATATTATTTAATATTTGAAAGAGTACCTAAAAAATATAGAGATATTTAGTGATATACCCATTTCTAGCACTAATATTATAAATAAACCCTACACAATTGAATTCCTATAAATAAACCCAAAAAAAAACCCAAAAAATGATAGCTAGCCTTATTGAATTTAATATTGATTATTAAATTACTTTGATGCCCTATTGAGTGCTTTGGGTATTTTTATGAGATTTTAGGGTTGGGCTTGTTTTAAGAAATTAATGGCAGTTTTGTAATTTATAAGAAGTTAAAAGCTTTTTTGTTATGTTGTAAATGGGCTTTGGGTGTGTTTCTAAAGTCTATTTTATATAGGGTATTTTTATAATTTGAGCCCCCATATTGGGTATAATAGTGAATCTCCCAAAAATATATATTTAATATTCGAAGCAAACGAGTTATGCCCCAATTGGGTACAAATCAAAACCCAACATCTAAATCATCAAAGGGAAATGATAGCAACCTTATCTAACATTCTCTCTTCTCCTTATGACATGTGTCATTTTCTTTACACTTGAAATAATGTCATTAATGCATCACACAAACTAATTTTTGTTTTTCAAAATCAATATATTTAATAGGGTAATGCTAGAGAGACCACCTATTTGTACCATATTTGTGTATCAACTGATGTGGCTGTTGAGTTGTCGATATCACATCATTAAATGAGTTTTTAATATTTTATTATTTTTTGACCTTTCACTTTACAGACTCATTTAAATCATATTAAAATCATTAAAATTTTAAAACAAATATCTGCTCTCTTCTCCTACCTCCTACCCAGCCAACCCTCCGTCCCTACTCAACCCCACCTTTCAGCCACCCCTCTCCCGTCGCCTATCCTTCCCTCAGCCATACACCAGTCATTGAGTTTGTCAGATTCTCATTGCAGGTCCCAGATCTTGAAATGGGCATTTTTGATTGGATATTATTAATTTTTTTTCAAGTGCAGTCAAGTTTTGAGTTTAATTGATATTCTGAGTTTTGTAACCCCGGACCTGAAATGGGTTTTTGATACGATCTTGGACTTTCTGCAAATTTGGAAACAAACAAACCGAAGTTGTGTTTTGTCTTTTTTTGCTGTGAGGCTGGTTTTTGTTTAATGGAGGTGTGTTTGGTTGGATATACGTCCATCTCTGCACTGGAGCTTGAAGGAGAAAGGTTCCTGCCCTCTGTGTCCTTGTGATTGTTCAAAAGATTTCGACCCTATACCTGTAGGTGAGATTCACTTTTCAATGTTTGGGAAACCTGGTGTATGGTTGAGGGTAGGTTCATGTACAATATTATGGCTGAGGGAAGGATGGGCAACTGGAGAGGGGTGGCTGAAAGGTGAGGTTAAGGAGGGAGAGAGGGTTAGCTGGGTAAGAGGTAGGAGAAGAGAATGGAGATTTTTTTTTAAAATTTTTTTTTTTAATATGATTTAAATGACTGTAAAGTGAAAGGTGAAAAAAATATTAAAAAAATATTAAAAAAATTAAAAACTCACTTAATGATGTAGCATAGCCAACTCAACAGCCACATAAGTTGGTACATAAATATGGTACAAAAAGATGGTCTCCCTAGCATTATCCTATAATAAGGGTAAATTTGGAAAACAAAAATTAGTTTGTGTGATGCATTAATGACATTATTTTAAGTGTAAGGAAAGTGACACATGACATAAGGAGAAGGGGGAAGGTCCAAAGGAAGATGTTAGAAAGAAGGTCGCTAGCATTCCCCATCATCAGAACCAAAGAATTATTATTATTATTATAGAAAAGTTGATATAGATCCAAATTTCCTTTGAGAAGTTGGGTTTAATCCTCGGATTTAGTGACTTTGATACAAGTCCTTTGACTCTTGTGCCACATAGAATTACATTTCTTTTTTTATATTTTATGATGTAATCTTTTTTTTTTTTTAAATCATTTTTTTTTCAATATCGCCCCTTATGATTTGAATCGGATAATAGTAATTTATGTGATAATAATTAGCTATTTATAACCTTTGTCTAATAGTAATTTATGTGATAATAATTAGCCATTTATAACGTTTGTCATTAAATAGAAAAGGAAAAAAATCGCAAACATATCCCAAAAATCACGTTGTTACAAACTATTATACATTGTCAACCAAAGCATTTGATTGTGGAACTTTTAGTACCTCTATATGAACATGGAAACATACATCACACGCAAGAGCAGATCAAAGAGTGGTAGTGATGGATGATGACATTCATTTGCTAAATTTATAATGTAAGACACAAAGGTTGAGAGAGAGAACTTGATCTACTTGCAGCTAAAAGGATCAATAATGATCCAAAACGACATTTCCCTCTAAAACAACTACCTACGCATTCTACAGTTTCCAATTGAAGCATGCAAGGAAAAACCAGATCAGTTTGCAAACAGAAATCCCTGACTACTTCAACATGCAAGGACAAACCAGATCATTTGAAGCATTCAAGGAAAAACCTGATCAATTTGCAAACACATTGTTTAGTACCCGAGATATAGGTAACAATTTTTATTTTTGTTCACCCTATGGTAGAGATACATTTCATACTCTTGTGGATATATATATATATATATAGTAGAAATTCTATGGTGTAGGTATATTGTTCTATTGCCTATTGCATAGGTATATATGTGTTTTTTCATATTTTCGACAATGTATAAAAGTATTTTATGTACATTTTTTTTTTATAGGTAACATACAATTTTTATTTATCTATTTTTGTATCTAACTTATAGGTAGTCTTCTAATTTATGTTCCTAACTTATAGGTAACATTATTTATCACTTAGTTTTTTTCGTTGCTAATAATAACACTATTTACCTGTATGTCAAGTACATAATTTCATGTGAGTGCTTGTCTGATTGATTTGTATAATATGTGGGTCTTTACTTTTCATTGATTAAATTGTATTTTATCCATATATTAGGTAAATATTATCAAGGAAAGAGTTCAAAATTTAAATTAAGAAATTCAATTACAAGAAAATAATGCATTAAATTTAGATTTTAAATGTGTTTTTCTTATTTACCTCAAAGGATAAAATCGACATAAAAAAAAAAGTAATAAATGTCAAAGGACCTACATCTAAAACAAAAAACGCGTGGACTAAACCTAATGACAACTAATCGTTTTGGACTTAGATCTAAGAAGCCCTTATTATTATTATCTTTTAAGAAATTAAAGCCTGAATCGAAAAAATAAACAAAAAACAAAAAATTAATGCTACTCTTTTAAGAAATTTAAGAAATTATTATCTTTTAAGAAATTAATGCTACTCTTATCACATTTGTATACCACATCTTTATACCATCTTCTGTGGCAGCTGAGGTGGACAGCCACATCAATTAAAATTATTTAATATTATCTTTTCTTTTTTATTTATTCTAGTAATTATTTTTCTAATTGCCTTAATTAAAATACACTTCATTGATTTAATTGATGTGACATATAATATGGACATGTCACATCATGTGGTATAGAAATGTGGAATAAAAATGTGATAAGTGCAACATTTGTATATTTTCATGATATTTTGTTTTCTAGAATGTGCAAAATCGTTTTAAATCCTAATTTAATACACCCCTACATAGTTTATAAATATATTTAGAAGGGTGATTGATTGCATGCACTGAACAGGGCTACAGGTTCCATGAATTTGCACCATCTTTTCATTCTACAATTGTCTTGTTGGTTACCCATTTTGGCTCTCGATCTATAATTGTACAAATACAAATATTTTGCCTCTCACTGTATATGCTTTGAACAATTTAACATCATTTCACCCTAGAATCATAGAATTATATTTCTGATAAATATGGCTTCAGATGGACAGCATGTGGTTGTTTCTAACATGGTGGTTGAGAACTTGGATGGAGGCAAAGAAGATGCCGACATTTCCAAAACGCAGGTTAGTCTTTAATACTTATTTTTCTTTTTGATTTTCTTCAAAATCTCATGTTTTCTTTCAATTTTCATGTTGTGGCATGATTTGGCTTGATGAGTCTCTCAGATTGTGCCATGGGCTAATAGATCTGATGCATAAGGCTAAAATTATCATTTGTTCTAGCTTGAATAATTGCTTGCAACTGGGAACCTAAGTTTGAGCTTGAATAACTGGGCGTGAGTTTGACTTGAGAAAACCTTGTCGAACTGGTAGAATTTCTTTTCTTAATATTACAAACTTTTGTTTTTGTTTTTTGTTTTTTCCTTTATCTCTTTCGGGTGTAGATTGTTGGTTGAGACTAAAGAGGCATGTGTTGTGGAAGAGTTAGATGGTTTCACTGAATAGGAGTGAGGGCTGCAGGGGTATCCGCTAATTCCCAAAGGGATTTCTTCTCACCTATTGTCACTAGGTCTATCCATTAATTCCCAAATGGATTTCTTCTCAATCACAGAAATTTCTTCCTCCGTAGCTTTCTTCTAAACTACATCATTTATAGCTTCTCCAAAACTTTTTGGTTCAATGACAAATAACAACTAACAAACACACCACTGAGATTCATTTTCTTTCTTGGAGTTGAACTAGAACAACCTGGTGATTGTGGTGTTGAAGGACTTGCTACTTGGGGGGATTGTGGTGGAACTTCAGGTTCAACTTCTTCTTCATTCTCTTGTATACTTCAATGCTATCATTAAATTGAAGTGAGGAACCTTTGACAGATACCAATGGGGTCTCGACCAGTGAAAAAGGGCCTTGACTTGCAAACCAGTTGTCTCAAGTTCGAACCCCCATGACGTCATAGTAGTGTGTGTGAGAAACCCCCATATTCTGTGGTTTAGACTATCACTTGTACTCAAAAAAAGAAAGCATTAGACAGATTTTTCTTCCAATTCGAAGATGTTTCTTCATTACAAATAACATCCCTCGAATTATAACTCTCTTTCTTCAAGTCATAGAGTCTATAACCCTTTGTATGACTGCACCCGACAAAGATACACTTCTCGCTATTTTCTTCAAGTTTGTGCCAAATTTTTTTGTGAACATGAGCATAGCATATTGATCCAAACACCCTCAAATAACTCACAGATTTTTTGCCACTGTATGCTTCAAATGGTGTCAAATACACATCAGTATAAACTTCTCCCCAAAACACATAGGGCCCTTCTCAAGTAACATGGATTTTGCCATTTGAACAATAGTCATGTGCTTCCTCTCAGCTACTCCATTTTGTCGTGGAGTATAAGATGTAGTGAGTTGTCCCTCAAGTCTTGTATCCTCACAAAACTTTCCAAACTCATTTGAAGTGTACTCACCATCTCCATCACTTCTTATAGTTTTAATTTTCAAACCTCTTTGATTCTCCACCACCACCTTAAACTTCTTTAAAATAAAGAATACCTCTAATTTTTGCCTCAAGAAATATATCCATGTCATTCTTGAAAAATCATCTACAAAAATCAGAAAAAATCTATTACCTCCATGAGTACCTCTATGTGCTCGTGGTGGAGACGAGATCTATGTCTTGGTGTAAAGAAATTTTCTGAAATTAATGGCAAACAGAAATGGCTCGAAACCTTAGGGACAAAATCGAAGTTAATACACAAGTGTGGCGGAGGGCTAAAGGGTTAGGTAGTGATTGGCGCATACAGAGGTGATGGCATGGCTGCGTACTATTGGGTGGGCAGGGAAGGGGGCCTAACGACGGAACAGGGGGAACATGGGGTAGGCCGGCGGGTTGGGTTCTCTTTAATATTTTTATAATTTTATTTTATTTTCATGTACTTTTTAATCATTTTAAACACTTGTACTGTTTTTTCCTTTATTTGTATTTTTTATTTACAATTTCTCAAAGTTCTATAATTTAAAAAAATGATTTTGTTATTTTTCAATAATTTATGGGTGTAGTAATTGCTTCTTCATTAGTTAACGAAATTTTTTACGGATAGACTAAGTAGGGGTGGGCATCAAGAACAGAAAACCGAGCCACACCGGATTGAAAAAAATCGTTGAAAACTGAGTTGACAAAGAAAGGCGAAAACCAAACCAGAAGGTTCAAACCAGTTCCAATTCGATTTTACACCTCAGAAAATTGGACCAAACCAAAGTAGACCAGTTCAATTTATTATTATTTTTAAGGGTAAATTTCACTTTACTACACGCAAGTTTCACTAAATTCAGAATTTCCTACATGAAGTTTTTATCGTGTCAATTTTGATACCTAAAATTTGATATTCTTACCATTTCATACCTCTATTAGTATGTCAATCAAGTTTTCCTAAAAGGACCAATCATCCCATGAATATTGCACTAGCTCTTGCTTCCCAAAAAGGAGAGACATATATCAGCCACAATTGACCAACCACCGAGAAGGTTACACTTCACAAACGAACCTTCAATCCCTCGTCGAAACAACATAAGAATAGAAACCATCTCCTTAACTATAAAACAGACGTACTTCTCCATTTAAAAGGTAATCTGAACTTCCTTCATTCTAAGTACAATACTTTTCTTACCACTTAGGTATCAGAGGGTGGTTGGTGGTTCCTCCTCCACCACTTTTCCGTGACATTTCCTTATTCTCTTGCAGGAATTGACGACTGAAATCCTACCCTTACACTTGGACACTTAAAGTGAGATCCAACACATACCTTCAAACACTCTAGTGTGGTTACTCTTGAGGGAGAGTTGACTGAAGCTAACTTCATCCTAATTATACTTTAAAACTCAACAAATGCATTATTATTATTTTTGACTTTCAATTAGGGGTGTGTACATTTACCACCCAATACAAAAATTTGGCAATTTACCATCTAAAGTTGAACTTTGGTGCAAATTAACCACATTGATTAAATTTTCTGTTAAATCATGTTTTGTGCACATGGGGGACTTACATCGGAAATTACGTTCTCTATTATTAAAAAAACAAAAAGATAAATGAAAACACCCATGGCACCCAGGTCCACTCCCTCCTTTCCCTCCAAGTCGCTCCAACCACCCTCCTCTCTCTCTCTCTCTCTCTCTCTCTCTCTCTCTCTCTCTTATATAATAGGGATAAAAATTGAATTATGACATGAAATGGGTGTGTAAACAAATTTTAGGATACTTTTGGTCCCTTACTTTCTGGCAAGGTTTTGGTATCCCCTAGGTTGCTTTCGGGTCTACTCACTGGCTTTTGCTGGTGTTTCTTCCCTTTCCTCCTGAGGCTCCTTTACCTGCCATGTCTGTCTTTTTCTACGAGGTTTGGGGTCTTCATTTTCTGGAGGAGAAGCCGCTCTCTGATGTGGAAAATTTTAGAGGTTTGATGCTGTGAGCTTGGATGAAGTGTTGTCCCAGCTCATTTTCTTGGAGCTGGGAGTTTGATGCGGAGTCATAAATTTTTTATAGAGGGACTCCTCATATATTGAAATATATTTTTTTTTTAATGGTGACATTTGAATTCAGTTTTAACTTGATAGATAATTGCTAAATTTGATACTATACTCTATTAATTTACATATCACATTAACTATATCTACTCATCAATACTAGCAAAGGATATTAAATATACTTTGTTAAATATATTTACACAAAGAAAATTTAATTATAATTTATTATTGCAATCCGAGTCAAAATAAGACAAAAAGATATTGAAAATGGGTAGAGGAAGAGAAAAAAAAAACATAAAAACAAGAAAATGGCATTTTGAAATTTGAAAAAAGATAGGGCTTCTTAGATATAGGTCCATTTTCATCAAGATGTAATGGATGCAGTCTCGATCTTTTGGACGCCTGTGATCCAAGAGATTGAGACTTAATATCCCTCCTCATAATTGGACGTATGCCAAATTTTCTATAAAAGAGTATGTAATTGCGTTAACAAAACCACGGTCTCAATAATATTTCGGCGCTGCTCTGCACGGTGCGATTGCTCTATGTTCCTCATGGTTTGGCTTCTAGTGAGCTGGTTTTATTGTCAAAAAATTTCGCTAATTCATCAAGTTCATCAAGTTCTTACAAAATGACAAGACAAACATATAGGCCCCATACTTTTAAGCTAATTAAGGAGCATTGTGCCAACTGGATGCACATTAGGGACACACAACACAATTGAAAGAGCATATGGACTGCATCATGTCACTCCAAAATGCACCATATCACACTCAACACCCTTCCCACAGTATTAATCTTATTACAAATACTTCTTATTAATTAATCATATTCATGGCTCCCAAGGGAGACAATGTTATAGTTTCAAGAATAAAGCTCGAGAAGATACTAAGCATGAAAGGAGGCAAAGGAGAGTTAAGCTATGCTAACAATTCCAAATGCCAGGTAATTACTCGATTATATTTTTTTTTTTTCCTTCAAATTTTCAAAATTTTATCGTTTTGTGTGCCCAAATAATTGTGTCTTTAATTTTTCAGGCCGAACATGCAAGATCCATGCTTCCCCTGCTTAAAGAAACCCTAGACAGAGTGCAACTGAGCTCTCGAGAAGCCCCCTTTATGGTTGTGGACCTTGGATGCTCAAGTGGAAGCAACACCATCTACATCATAGACGTGATCATCAAACACATGGCCAAGCGCTATGAGGCCTTGGGATATCACCCGCCTGAGTTCGCAGCCTTTTTCTCTGATCTCCCTAGCAATGACTTCAACACCCTCTTCCAGTTCCTCCCTCCAATGGCCAACCACGGTGGTAGCATGGAGGAGACCGTCGCAGACGACAGCCACCGCTCCTACTTCGCTGCAGGGGTACCCGGCTCCTTCTACCGGCGGCTTTTTCCTTCAAGGTCCATTGACGTTTTTCACTCGGCGTTTTCTTTGCATTGGCTCTCACAGGTAATTAATCCATTATTGGTTGTGATAGATACTTACTAGCTAATAATTAGTCACTTAATTACTTTATTGTTTTTTTTAAAAAAAATAAGCAATAAGAACGACTGATGACCAAATAAAAATGCAAAGTAATTAGGGGCTTTACCATATAACAACAAATAGGAGGGCACCAAGATAAAATGATCCAGCTCCTCATGTCACTGTCGTTGGACCGGTTTGTCCAATTTTAAAGGGACTGGACCATTTTAACATTTTGACTTGTGTGAATGACTTCTTCTTTATTTTTTTATCATTTTCTCAAGCAATTATTGTTTATAATGTAATATAATACGTACAAAATTCTAGGTTGTTGATGACAAATGTAGTGCAAACGATACCGTTGAAATAGTTAGGGTTAATTTTTCAATAGTAAATTTGGCTTTTCACTTGAAACTTATTTTTCCTTATCTGCAGCCCATCAGTTTATTTTTCTATAAATAGAACCCTAACTTTTACAAGTAAAATATGATGATTAGCATCCGCCTCAGAAACTTACCTAATCAAGCTTAACATAATTTATTGTACTTTTTTAATTCCAAAAGTACCTCTCATAGTTTACCTTTGCTCAATTAATTGTGTTGATTTCTTATTACATTGTTGACTTTATTTTTCAATTGATTTGGTGCAAGTTAATGTTTATTTTTGCAAATTGGTGGCATTTAATGTTTTTATCTGTTTATTTTACAATTCATTTGGCGTGGGATTTTTCCTTTTTTGCAATATATCCAATTTCATTCCATCAATTCTTACGAATTCTCTTTAATTTAATTTTCATTTATAAATTAATGTACCCATTCTTTTAAAATCAAAATTACTATGTGCCTATTTTTAATTGTATTTGCAAATATAAATAAATCATTGTACTTAAAAATATAGGCAAATGACCCACTAGTGTAGTGGTTTGGAGTATTTACTCCGTCAGGCAAGGTTCTGGATTCGAGTCCTAACATCCCTGTAGTGTGTGTAAGTTTAGTATGCTATCGCCCCTCTCAATAAGAAAAGGTTCTGAAGAAAAAAAATATATATATATAGGTAAATTAATATACATATGAATGCACTTACATTACTGTATATTAAAAAAAAGTAAGGTAAGTTTTATTTATATAATCTAGGTAAATTAAGTACTTGAAAAATATAAGTGCATATAGATAAATAGTGTACCCATATATTTTTCACCTAGCTAAAATGAATGTAAATAATGCACCTATCTTTTCATTTTAGTTAATAAATTATGCACCTACCTTTTTATATCTAAATAATGCACCTATTTTTTTCTACATGAATATGTACCTATCTATTTACCTTTCATGTATTAGATATTTAGGTATTTTGTTTTGGCATATATGAACAAAATTTTCCGATCGACAATTACCTAATCACTACTTTTTAAGGGAAAATATTAATTTGTATGAGGCATATTTTCATTGCATTTTTTTGTTGTAGTACAAGCGATAGTCTAAATTAAAGGGGAGGAGGATTTCACACACACACAAACACACATATACTATGATGCCGTAGGGATTCGAACTTGAGATCTCTAGTCAACAAGTCAATACCCATGGAGATTCGTTTAGCTATAATATTTTTATTATTGTACATATGTATTTGGTGTATTATTATTTATGTATATTGGTGTGGTCTCATTTATTATTTTTGGCTAATAACCAGAAAGTAACAATAATAAACATGCCACATCAAGCGTGGTGCAGGTTGGAAGGGGTCGGGATGGGATAATAAGGGTTTACTATTACTTTCTGGTTTTTAATTAGTTTTTTTAATTTTTTAAGCAATTTAAGTTTTAAAAGGCTGCCCCACATATGCCACATTAGCACTAACCGAAATTCTATAATCGTAAGACTACAGGCAGAGTCACATTGCAAAAGATTTATAAACATAAGGTACCTCATTGTTAAAATTGAAATCACAAATAGAAAAATGTCTTAAGAGTAACTGGAGGATACCAAACTGAAATTAACCAAATTATTTAATATTTCTTGAGATAATAACCGAACTTACTTAAAAGAGAGCATGCATGGTCTTCTTGTTACTTCATGTTTATTGTGCAAAGAGGACTAAACATAACATTAGTTCTTGAGCCAAAATTATAATCTGGCAGCAATCTCTTTTGAGCAGGTTCCATTAGCATTTCGTTAAGATGCCCTCTAATATTAGCTGATAATTCTTTTATGTGTTGCGTTGCGTGGGACCCAGGTGCCAGAGAGTGTGCTGGACATGAAATCAGCAGCCTACAACAAGGGAAGGGTGTTTATTCATGGAGCAAATGAGAGCACAGCCAATGCATACAAGAAGCAGTTCCAGACAGACTTGGCAAGCTTTCTCAGGTCAAGAGCCAAGGAGCTCAAGAAAGGTGGCTCTATGTTTCTTGTCTGTTTGGGCAGGACCTCAGTGGACCCCACTGACCAAAGTGGCCTAGGCCTTCTCTTGGGGACCTACATTCAGGGTGCTTGGGATGATCTTGTCCAAGAGGTAATCATGATATATATTGTCGCAAAATAATAACTATTGTTGGATGCTGGGTGGTTCATGTATTGACCAGGGGATCAATTGAGTAGCTCGTTGACACTGGTTACATATTACAATAGGAATCTTCATTGTTGGTGCCGGTGGAGTAAATTGCATCTTTTTTTCTGTGATAATCGTGCTCTGATCATAATAAATAATGGGAGAATTTCACTTCCACCATGAGAGGAGGGGGATTTCTCTCACACACACAACTATAATGCCGTGGGGATTTGAACCTGAGATCTCTGCTAAGTAAATAAATGTCATTTTCCATTGAATTAGACCCCATTGGGCCACATGATGATAAATTTAATCCAATAAATATTTATGTTTTTGTATAATTTGTACTACTACTTTTGACAGAAACTTGTGATGTATATATTAATTATCAATTTTTTGCAGGGTCTTATCAGTAGTGAGAAATGTGACAGTTTCAACATTCCTGTGTATGCTTCAAGCTTACAAGATTTCAGGGAAGTAGTGGAAGCTGATGGCTCATTCACCATAAACAAGCTTGAGATTTTCAAAGGAGGAAGCCCCATTGTAGTAAACCAACCAGATGATGCAGCCGAAGTCGGTCGAGCCCTTGCCAACACTTGTAGGAGTGCAACCGGAGTGCTCATTGATGCACACATAGGTGAGCACCTTGGCAATGAGTTGTTTTCAAGAGTGGAACAAAGGAGCTCAAGACATGCCAAAGAGCTACTGGAGCATATACAAATGTTTTACATAGTGGCATCAATTTCTCTTGCTTAATTAGAGACTCTGTCGTTTAGTTGTGTTATTTTCACTGCATAGAGGATAAATAATCCAACACACGAAGGAGAGAAGAAAAAACGTTAGGGTAGGAACGCTACCTCCTCTCTTTTCCTCCTTTTGTGTGTTTGTTTTGTGTTATTAGTGATTCTGGTAGTCACCTTTATTAATATATACTTGATGGTGGATTTTGCGACTTTATGTTCCTCTGAATAATCAATTAGCCTTTTATCTAGTTGTAGTTCTCTTTACTACTTAGTTGGAGGAGATTTCAGTCGACTTATACAGATCGATGACAATATATATTTATGATGAGTTTGATACATAGTTATGGCGTGCTCAATTACTATGATGTAACTTTGTTGTGAGTGTATTGACTTGTTGTAAAAATATCCTTGTAATTAAACTATCATTTGTCAAAAAGAAAATTCCACTAATAAAAGAGGTAAATGATAAGTACAATTTTAACAATCACAGCTTTTGAAATATATGCGTTCGTGGAATCGACAAAGTTGGTAGTGTTGAAACCTACTTAGAGAGCCTTGTTTCACCTAAATAGAATGAGAAAAATAAAAAGAAGTAATTTGTACTCTCTTTTTTGGTCTTAGTTATAATTCTTTTGAAGCTGCAATATGCTGAACAAGGTTTTTAATACCAGTACTAGAGTATATACTCAATAGGAGGAGACATCAAACTTTCTTTGTTACTCGTTAGACAGAAGTCTCTGGTTAATATTTCTTATTGGGTTTTGTTTTGTTTATTTTTTACTCAACTCTTACAGATTTATGGATGTATTTACGATTCTTCATTTGAATTTTCTTTTGGATGTAACTCAAAATGCATAACAGTTTGTTGTAGATGCCAGAGAGCACAAATATGTTGCAATGTTTATGTGTTCAATTTCATAGCCCTTGTATTTAGGGTCATATTTCAATGTCTTATTATGTTTTGTGGTGTAATGAGATTTGTTATATTAAATTTACCTTTGTTTTAAGTAGTTTTAACTTTTAATCTCCACCTTTGTTTTAAATAAAGATGCATACCTCACAAATTATTATTAAATTTTTTTTTTTTTTTTTTTTATGAAGGAAAAGTTTAGGGGGAGGGGAGGAGGCTACCCAATCCCAGGGTCAGGCATCCTAAGGCTTCTTTGAGGACTTACAAAGGGGGTTTTAACCCCTATTTTGGTTTTTACAGATTACCCACCAAGAGGGATTGACGACAACATGACTTGAACCTAGGCCTTGATAGCGAAGAGAACAATCCTTACCAACTCAATCAACCCTCATTTCCCCTACAAATTTATAATTCAGGCGGCCTATGAAATTAGTGCACTTGGTACAGTAATTAATTAATTATTTATTTTAAATTCCTTTCAAATGGTTAAGTATGAGAGCATCTCCATTGCAGGGGTGTAAAGGGAAATGTAAAGGATATTTACACCAAGAGTTGCCAGAAGTTGCTCCAATGGTAGAATGAAAATTAATGCAAATTCTTGTAAACGATCCTTACCCTAAATATAGCATTTGTTCGAAAAATGTAACAACCTTTTAATGCATATATGAGGACTATAGCATAGCCGATCCCTAGGCTTCCCAAACTTACATGGATTATATTTTGGAGAGGATGAGGGATATAAATTTATGATAAATGATGATGAAATACTGAGGTCAAAAGAGTCTCTGAGTTTATGAAGTTAAGACAAAAGAATGATGTGGTTGAGATAAGAAACGAAGTGGATAAGTGTTTGTGGTGGGATGTTTAAAATCCCTAAAATCCTCAACTTAAATTGTTAGAATCTGCATTCATTTTGGATGGTTGAATCCTTTTCATGTTTCTTTGACTCCAAAAGTGATGGAGGCCCTAATTTATACAAGTGATTGGTTAAAAGTGGATAAATATTTCTTTTACAAGGAACCCACAAAAGATGCGCTCAAGTTCTATGACGTTTGGAGAAAATTGAGTTGGGTAAGACTAAGCTACTAATTCAATTAATATATTGATTTGTCAATTGCATTTTTTCAATGTTTGTTCGTTCTCTCACACTTTAGAGGTTAGCCAAATGACAGAGCAGCAAGTAAGCACTAGCAATATATTGCTAGTTGATCTTGCATGCCTTGCTAGAAGATGATCTACTTGATTGCACTCCCTTGAATTGAAAGAAGCAGTAACATCATCAAATTGTTGCAGACTCCTCTTAATATCATTAATGAATGCCCATCTTATGCCCAAGACTCTTCCTCACCATTCTTTAAGTCATTTACCGCTGCTTGTGAATATGACTCAACCAGTATAAAAGAAAAGCCAGCATTCCGAGCAAACTTCACCCTGAATACTATAAGTTAGTTGGAAATTCAGTTTTGAGCCTACTGATTTGGGCCTTCAAAATTGTTAATTGTTCCAGAAAACTATTTGTTTTTTCAAATCTGAATTTGGTAAGGAACTGGTTTGGGCCCAATAGCAATCCAATAGCGATCTCTATTATGTGCCCAGCCCTGGATGAGAACGTTTCTTTCTATCCGCGAAGATGATGAGGGTATTTTAGTAAATCAACCTGGTAACTGATTTGAATTCCTCCTGCGAGTGCGCATGCCTAATGCTTAGGCTTAGGAAGGAAGAAGAAGATATAGAAGGAACGAAAGAACGAACGAAGACGACAACGTTCTGGGTTGGTGATCGAGAGAAATGGTGAAGGGGCTGCAACTACCAGGACAACAAAACCTGCCACCCGATGTGACCCATCTCATCGATCAGCTGGAACGCCACTGCCTGGCTCCCGATGCTTCCCTCGTCTCCAAATCCGCTTACTTCGACCTCCAACTTGTATATATATATATATATATATATATCTATCTCTCTCTCCACATTTCCCTGCTTTGTTTGGTTTCCTAGAAAATGTGGCTGGCTACAATTCCTTTGATTTCTTAGAATTATTGAAAAATTTGCAGGCCAGGGAGGAAATGTCCAACGAAAGACTGCGTTACTTAGAAGCCATGGTAATTCATTCTCCTACATTCATGGAGTTCCTATTTGACAAGGATTTAAATTTGTGTGAGAATTCTGATGTAGGCAATTTACAGTGAGGCAATTGCAATGGTGGAGGAGTATGAACAAGGCCTGAACAACTCTCCTCAGGTTTCACTTTTTGTCACACTTTGAATTTGCTTTCTTTATTATTGCAAGTTTAGAACAATTCTAACCTCTAGAGCCTACCCATTTTTTTCTTTTTGAATTATTGCTTTTCAAATTGGCTTCACATCATCTGTTGTCAGGTCATGATTTTGCATGAAGTATGAGAGACACTCCAAACTGCAATGTGTAGTGTTTAGAATCAAAGGGTGTATTTGGCTTCCTTGCATGGGAATTGAATTATTTCCTTCTATTTGTTCCATTTTGAAGAAGAAATGAAGTGAAAAGAAAAACTAACTCCATCTGAATTGTGACTGATAAACCACTGCAAAAATTTGCTTTCCATGGAAGAATGTTCATTATTATTTTTAATCTAATCATTACCTTAACTTTATATAGTTACAATGATAGACTTGTGTATTAGAATTTAGGTTATCTTCAAAAGACAACATGCTAATTCAATCTTCACTGGATGCTCAAATGTAATGTGCCCTTAGTATCCTGTTATGCAGATGAGCCATGTAAGTAGTCTAAAACTGATGAGAACCTAATTTTTCATGTATATATCAGCTGTATGAAACATTAGAGCATCGTATGACTATTGTGGAAGCAGCTCAAAGGTTGAGACTTCCTCTTCTCTCCAAGGATGGTGAAATTCATGAGGACGAAATTGAAAAATGTGGTATGATGTCACGGAGTTCCCTTGATAGCACTTGCACCAGTTTTACAGTCAGCTCAAGTTCCAACTCGACAAATTGTACTACTGCAAATAGCACTAGTGCAGCAAACAACAATATGTCTCTTAGTGCCGCTGATGTTGTGGAACCTGCAATTGGTGGTGTACCCAATTGCTTTCTTGGGATTACACCTGGTTATCTATGGGAAACACAGCTCCAGCAAACCCCCTTCTCCATGGTACAATGTTCATATGGTTCTGGCATTCAAACAGTTGTCCTTTTCTTTTACATATTTATTTATAATTTACGGTTTTTTTTTTCTGCTCTAAACATCTTTTCTTAGAGAATCTGTTATTTTTCTGTATATAGTCCTTTAATATGAAGATATAACCTTGGTGAAGCTGTCCCTTATTAATGGAATTTTTGAGATACATCTGTGATGCTTAAACTGCAGGATATGACAGAATACCAGTTGTGTCTTTCCCATGAGATTGAGGCTCGTTTGAAAGCTAAATGTGATGTGTTAGCTGATGCCTTTGTAATGGATGACATAGGTCTCTCTCTCTCTCTCTCTCTCTCTCTCTCTCTCTCTCTCTCTCTCTCTCTCTCTCTTGTTTTTTACTCTCTTCCCACCCATATATGAACGCAATCCAGATTCCATAGCCATTGCAATCTTGTGATGAACATGTTGACTTGTTGATTTACTTCTCAGGGCCTCCACTTAATCAATTTCTGTATGAAAAGTCAACTGTCATCTGCATGCCAAACTGTTGATCCGCATCATTTCTATTTTTTGTCGTATTCATTCTGGGAAAGGATACCCCAGATTCACTGCTCCAATGCAATCTTTGCTCTTATGATTTTCTCTTTCCTGGAGAGGATCATGAGGATCAAGTTTACTAGTATCCTAGAAATTTAATACACAGTGTCTATATTCTTTATACTTTCCTGGGCATAATTAATACCAATGATATAACCAGTAGGCAATATGTTTATGTATAGTGGTAATAGGCGTAAATTAATACTATTGTTTTCTTGCTGCAGATTCATCACCCGGGCATCAAATTTCAAGTGCTCCGCTTCCAGAAAGGTTTTGGTTACTCTCTTAATGCAACATTTATCTTAAGACAATTCCCTTTTACACGGAGCAAGAGTCTTTCTACTGATGTTTGTAAATTTTATTTGACATGTAATATAGTCTGTTACTTGAGCTATCAGCTGACATGAGTAGTTGTAATAGAAAAAGTACTTTAAAACATGTTTAACGACTCAATGGCTTAACGAATTTCATTTCCTCTTTCTACGAAAATGATTATATGTCATTCTCCAGATCATTGGCTGCCTCATTTTCACACTACTAATTCTAATGCTGCATATATATATAAGTGACTACAGTTTTCAACTATTTTCTGTACTTCTCTCAAGTGTAATGCAGCCATAAACCAATGCTTTTGGTGAATTTTTTAATTTCTAGAAACTGTGTTCTAAATGCGTCTGTGATGGTGTGTTCTATAATATGTTGGACTTTTCTCACGATTTTATCAGGATAAAGTTGATAATCGAGGAAACAGAAAGGGAGGAAGCAGCTCTTCAGGAAGATCTATATTCTGCAGATAGAAAATTTTCTGAGTATTATAATGTATGAAAATATACAATCTATGTTTTATTTTCCTGAAATTCTTAGTGGCTTCATTTTTCTTGTGAGGGTATGTGAAATAAAGTCTTTTTTCACAAACTAGGTGTTAGAGCAGATAGTGGGGGTTCTTATGAAGCTGGTCAAAGATTTGAAGTTGCAACATCAACATAAATATGTAAGCTTCTAATATTTGTGATGGTTGTATTTTCAGTAATAAGATTTGGGGATATGCCTTACATTTTGTTTAATTATAGGATTCTGTTTTCCTTACCGTTGGAACTTATTGTAAATAATATTTATAGGATGAACAGCAAAAGATATGGCTGTGCAAAAGGTGTGAGACAATGAGTGCAAAATTGAGGTTCGTTGCCTGGTTTCTTATGCAAACAGAAAAGGTTCAGTTACTGAGCGTATTTATTCTAGTATGATCTAATTAATTGATTCTGTAATGAGTATAATATGCCCCATTTAATTTCAGGAAACTGAAGTATTCTGTCCTCTGTCAAACTTATACAAGGGATTCGGTACCGGCCCTGTATAAAATACGGTACTTATTGATTACTCTTTTGAAAGTATTTGCAACATACTAGTTCAAGATTGTTTTAATAATTTTGGCTCATTTCTAGGAAGTATCTTCTTGATGCTACAAAAGAAGCTGATGCTACATATGATAAAGCGGTATGTTATTCTAATTCTCATATGTTTCTTTCCTGTATGGTTCCTGATCATGAGTTGTCATTTTAATGTGCCCCTGTATAGAGCCTCTTAAAATGAGGCTTGCAAGTGCTGTAGGCTACTTCAAGTAGTAATGTATTCTTTTGGGGCATTCCTGGCTAGTTAATTTTTCAATAGTTGTCTGTCTATTTTCCTCGGCCTCCAGTAAGTCACTGTTTTAAATCCAAATCTACCAACTATCAAGCTGTGAGTTGCTCCAAACTGAATTCTGGTAGATATTGGGTTTTCTAAGGGAATGTAGTTACCAACCAAGCTATGAGTTAAGATATGCTGAGCAAAAGTCCCTTGACAACGTGTGTCCAACTTAATTAGCCATTTAACCTTACCATTGTTTTTTTAGTTTTAACTGCATCTCTCTCCTGCTGGCTTTTTATGAACTCTGTTTCATCTTCTTCTTCTACCAGATTACCCGCCTTCGCGAGTACCAGGATGTTGATCCTCACTTTGATAAAATTGCAAGGCAGTACCATGATATCGTAAAGGTAATAGCTATGCTTACAGTTGTCCATTACTTGGTTCGTTCCTGTGCTATACTCTAATGTCAACATTTCCATTGCAGGAATTGGAAAATATGCAATGGACGATCCACCAGGTTGAGATGGACTTGAAACACCTCCCAGATCAACCCAATGCCTAGAACCCTCTTGTTTTTTATGTGTTGTTACTTGGGCTTTCTTCTCATAATAGCAGCTTCGGGTGCACCGTTCAAAGCTAATTGTAATTGTTTATGCTGTTTTATCATTTTTTATCCCTTTTTCTTTTCTTATGGAAGTTTTCTTTTTTCATTGGATTTTTGGGCCACAAGCGTACCTCACCAGCAAGCCAACATATTTTTTCACGAAATCTAACAGCATGGACAAAATTAATGTCATAATAGACAAGGATGGTTAGGTTAAGCAGATCTGGTCTTATTTCTTTTTTCTCTATTTTTTAAATCATGGTGCCATGACAGGGGAGAAATCTTTCCCTATCACCGTTGTACTTATAACTGGTTACACCTAACATTTCTTCTATAACCGGTTACACCTAATGATCATGGTGCCATTAGCTGAACATGACAAACATGCAAGTTGAGAGAGAGATTGGCTTATGGCAAGTTGGAAAATATGTTACCTTAAAATACTTATCAGTTCCCTCGAGAAGCTCTATGCATGTAAGAAATGCTCAGGCTCTAAATGGAAAAGAAAGCCAAGATAATATATATATTGTACATTCCACAGCAAAATGTAGCATTTCCTAGAACTTAGTTTTACAATGAAGCATCACTTCCGCACAGACCCAAACTTGAAAGCTAAACGTACAAATGTGGGCAAATCCAGTACATATAACCAGAGTGCATGGTCATCATTAACAGAGTCCTTACGACAGTGGTCAATCATCTTCTCTCTCTGGGGGAGGACCACAAGGCAAAAGCATTTTCTGCACAACACAGAGAAAATAAAATCAATTCATACATCAATAAGACAAGTATCGGCTCGAAAATTATGACTAACATATTATACAATCTCTCTACAGCCCACATAATAAGATCACCATGTGTATTACATATACACATCAGACCATAAACATACAAATTGAGGGGGGAAAAAAAAAAAAGGTGAACAGTTTGCGGAACAAGCAAGACTGTGAGTGGGGTAAACTGGACCAAGTGATGTTAACAACGTTAAACAAAAGTACAAATGAATGGATCTGCAAAGACGTATGCGCACAAATAAAACAAATAGATCTGAGACAAAATAATCAACCCCTAGAATTTGAAGTCTAGCGACATAAACTTACAATTCAACATTATACCCACAATGTCCCCTTCATAAACTCATGAATACATCCCATGAGCTTTAGAAGGCAAATCTGAAACCAATTTTTGACATAATTTAATTTTCTAGATGGTCGACACAAATTTTATGAGAAGTGTAGCATATATTTAAAATCTACACACTGAGATAACATACTTCTTTACTTGAAAATTGAAGAGACATATGGGCCCTGTCCCACATGCTGGTCAACGGGATTCAACAGAGGCATTGACATAGTCGGCCAAGTAGTTTGGATCATGCTTTGTTGAGTTGCGTCTATTTTAACAATATGCAACAAGAAGACTCATTTCTCACAGGATTTTGGAAACTTCACAGCCTTAAATTACAGAGACCTTGTGGGAAGCCACTGATGACAACGTCACATTCCAAGACTAGAATGTATAGCCAGGTAGACTTAGAGTGGGAAAACTGCGGACTGCTAAGGAAAACCATATCCCAACTATTTGTGAACAGTACAGTACAATTACAAAAGCATCCAGTGAACTTCCTCTTCATGATTTACTAAAATAAACTTACTGGAACTTCTCAGAAGTTCATTATCCAACTTTACCCTTTCTTGTCTCAGTACTATTAAATTCAAGATCATCCTCTTTTTGGTCAAGCACCTATAAGCAAGATTGGTAAAATCTCAATCCATGCGGCTTAACTAGCTGTCCACAAAACTATTTTGCCACTAGACATTAAATAAAAAAGACTATGCTTCCTATGGTTGCTTACTGGTTGGTTACAAAAGCTGCACCTACCGTCAAAGAGAAAACTAAGCAGACAGGGATTACTTCAACTAAAAACTGCTCAAACACAAAAGGAAGCTTTAGTTGTATTAGACAACAAGGCTGGCAAGGCCCAGCCAAGGATGATTGTTGTGTTTTTTGTTTCCTGGCTTGCCTCCATGTAACCCAAAAGAAAGAAGGAAAGAAAGCAAGCTTTAGCCAAACCAGGTGGCACAAAGTTCACTACAAAGATGCTAATACTACTCTTCTCTTCTCTCAAGAGTCCGACCATGATCTCACACATACCACATAATATTAAATCCATCATTATAATGTTAGGATTACTTCCTGTATGAATTCACGAAAGACAACCCTTGAATCAAAAACTGCACTGGATAAGCAAATATTTGAATGTACACTACAATTACAATATCACACTCACGCGAACGCACAGACGCAGAGGAAAAGCACACATGGACATTAACACTACAAACAAGTAAGAAAATCCAAAAGCACTTGCAACAAAGCAAGAAAACATATCCCGATTACGGTAGCTAAACCTAAGCCTAATACAATCAATTACTAGTCACAAAAGCATAAAAGCAAGACAATAGAGAGAACCTGCATAAAGTTGTAGCGTTCTCTTCCAATTGACTCATTCTCGGCAAGAGCAAAGTATGCAAGAATGGGATAGTGGCCAACGTAGGATGCGTAGCTATCACGCTGAATATTCACGGCCCACTCACTGCATATTTCAAAGGCAAAAGAATCTAAGAATTCCAAAATAATCATATAAGAAGAAACTATAAACACAAAGCAAGAGAGAAGATTCTACTCACTATCTGTTCAAGTCGGCATGCCCGGTTCCGACGTATTTAGCTTGAAGGTGCTCAAGCTGGGAATTGATGTTGAACCTATCACTGGCCTGAACCCAATTCAAGAAAAAAAAGTTAGCTATGCTCATTAATTTGAAGTGGATGAAGAAAAATTAGGGTTTATGATTTCGGGATCCCCAAAAGGAAAGAGCTTGAGGATATTGATTTTCTTGTCCCTTCTTTCTAGTTAGGTGTTAACTGGATGAGAATATCGAATTGAGATGGGAGTTAGGGTTGATATCTAGTTACCTGCATATTGGCTGCACCGAGAAGAAGCTTAACCAGCAAAACTGAATCACACAGAGAGATTCACAGCTTTTTGAAAACGGCTCTGAAAATACAACCCGCTAAGGAAGCGACTCTAAAATATACTATTTATTTACTTTTTACTGCGATAGTGGCGGTAGAAGGCCTCGCAGTAAATTATAATATTCACCTATAAACTTAATAATTTAGTAATCTACCAATTCAAATGTGGTTCAATTACCCTCACATCACGATGCACTACAAGTGAGGGTGATGACACGAACAGTAAGCTTCATCGACTCAGTTGTTTTGGTTCTGAAACGCTTCCATCAATACATTGAAAAATTAAACGAATCATTAAACAAACAATTGTCATCAATGAAATTGAAAGGATACCATGTTAAGGGAATGAGTAGGGGTATCCTAGTTGTTCCTTTATTTTCCGAGTAAACGTATTTTATTAAATTTTCTAACATTGGATGGGGTAGAAATCATCATTTGGCCCTAAGTCCATGGGCAAAATGAGTAGTCGAAAGCCCCATTGGCCAAAACTAGGTCTGTTCTTTAGGCCCCTCTTGAATTGGGTAGGACTTAGACTTAGGTTTGAAACCTTCAGACCGGCCCACCTAGGTCCGTATAGGCTCCGCTCATATATGCCCTTTTTTGAGACTTAATTGATGCACTCTTTAATCTCGTTTTACACTTAATCAAAATAATATATTATGTAGAATAACTTAATAACCTTAATATGTAGACTTAATTAAAATAATGTAATATGTAGCATAAATTAATAAATTATTTTTTTATTTTACATATGTTATGAATTAAGTTAATATTTTTAATGTTGTTTAAAAATTTGTAATAAAAAGTTATAAAAGACTGAAAAAAGGCAGGGAAAAAATAAAGGATTGCCTTTTCTAGGCCCATGGAAGGCCCAGATCGGCCCCATAGGTGGGCTCCTGCGTTGACATTTGAAACTTCGGTTCGAACCCAAAAATTTCAAACTGGGTTATGACGAACCAGATTCTCACTATGCCACTGAGTGGACCATGGGCCCAAATTATTATTTTTTCCCCATTTTTCATTTGATTTGAGACTGAGAGGAAAGTTTTTACATCCACTTAGTGACTAGTTATGACTATTAGACAACATTCAGTAAGCCTAAGCAGGGCAGCTCTCTCTCTATCACATTAGTTGCTCCTATCCACTTCATATTATCTTGCCTATAAATAGAGGCAAAGTGAGAGTAACTGAGAGAGAGAGAGAGAGAGAGAGAGAGAGAGATATTTTGTTTCTTACAAAACTCTCTTCCCATTTCATTTCAACCGAAAACAACAGTGAGACATCTCCTTTGTTTTTCATATTCACAGATGGAGTCCTCTAAGCATAGTTGTTACCTTTATGGGAGCAAGTTCAACTTCATGAATGGGCTGTTGGATCAAGAGAAGACTGTCCATTGCCAAAGGTATAAGAGGAAATATAAATGCAAAAACTGCACAACAATCTTCAACATAAATGTTAGTCGACTGGTATGAGAAGGGTATGTAATCGTCGTAGTTTATTGTGGTGGGATATAAGATAATGGCAGGGGTGGCGGTGTTGCAGGGTGTGGTAAGGGTTCGTCATAGGACTGGATCGGGCTTGCCCGATCTAAAATTTCCCGATCTAAAATTTTGGATTTAGATAAGGCTTCACAAGTTTTTTAAATTTTTCGATTCGGATTGAGGTTTCAAATTTCAAGACTCGAGCCTGCCTATAGGGCAGGGGGCGAGCCTCCCATGGGCCTAGAGGGGCCTTTTTTTTTCTTGTCAATAAATATTTTATAACTTTTTATTACAAATGTTTAGACAACATTAAGAAAATTAACTTACTTCATAACATATTTAAAATTTAAAAATTAAAAAAAAGTTTATTAATTATGCTACATATTACATTATTTTAATTAAATATCCAATAAGGTTAGGGAGTGCATTTGGATGTGGGTTGTAGTTCAATGTCTTTTATAAATTTTTGTTACAAATTTCTATACAGCATTGAAAAAATTAACTTAATTTATAACGTGTGCAAATAAAATAAAAAGTTGATTAAGTTATTCTACATATTATATTATTTTGATTAAGTCTAAAATGATATTAAGAAGTGCATCAATTAAATCTTTATAATAAAAAAGGGCCTAGACGAGTCGGGCAAATAGGCTTCGCGGGCCCAACCGAGTCAAGGTGGGCCGAGGGTTTCAAATTCTAAGCCCAAATTATATCCAATCAAGAGCGAGTCGGGACAGACTTCGACCCATCGAGCCTCAAACTACCCAATTCGACCCATGAACATAGAGCCAAATGATAATCCCTAGGATGGGGTGCACACGTTCCATACGCATTTGTTTGTCTCTTTATGTGCAAGCACAGGCGGACCTACACATGAGTAAGAAAAAAAGGCAAAATGAATTAAATGTCTAAAAGAGACTTTATAATATTCAATTTGATTTCTACTTCACATAAACTGGTTGTCTTCCAAATTCCCTTAATGGTGTATCTCTATTTAATAAATATCCATGAGCTTTAATCCCCTTTATTTGGCATATGTCCTTTTTTAGTTTCTCAACTTATAATTCAATTTTGTTTTATACAAATTTCACATTTATTTATTTAAAGTTTCTCTCTTCCTTGTCGACTAATGTAGATGGGTTCATGGACTCCTTGCACTTGGATTTCTCTCGCATACTTTTAGCCTTTTGAATGTTGCCCCTCCCATGAAAAATTCTTGGGTCCGCCAGTGCGTGCAAGATAAGGTTATATGTGAGGAAGTGTTTTAACTTGATGTACAATGTTGGCTCACGCTGTGATCGCATAAGTTTTATGAACTAATAATTGTCTAACATAGCATAAGAGCTATGGTGTTAAACATATTGACTGATTTCTTTTTGTTTGTGTGCTAAATAAAAAGATCCCTAATTTTGGTTGATGTTATTTAGATAGTCACTAATTTAGTCAAGAGAAAGTCGGACCAGACTTTGGCCCATCGAGCCTCGGACTACCCAATTCGGCCCATAAATAGGGCCAAATGATAATCCCTAAAATTGGGTGTACATGTTCCATATGCATTTGTTTGTCGCTTTACGTTCAAGCATTACGAAAACTACAATAATCTCATGGGCTTTTCCTGTTGAATTTCTATTAGTTTGTCAAACATTTGATAGCTAAGAACATCTGATTATTTATGGTGATTCAAGCGAACTTGCATAAAGTAGTTCTCCCTCTTGCTAGTTACTTTGTCAACCAATTGCCTCTTTTCATCCACATTTCTTTTGGGCATCATTCTTAAACCAAAAAATAGTTGATATGTTTCTACACAAGTTATTACAGTCTTATTAGCCAATGGTATGATGTGGACTTAATAGCTTGGGGGAAAAATTCACAACATAACTTTTAAAAGAGAAAGCTAAGCTCAATATTTATTAACACACTCATTATTTTGATCGACTTTATCACTTTACAGATGCGAACAACAAAGTAAACATGAAAAGTCTTCAGAGATCATGCTGACGAATAAGAAAAGATCAAATGGTTTAATTTTATGTTCCGATAATAGACAACAAAGCAACCTCCTCTCCAGATCCCCCAATTCCATTTTCACCTCTAAAGTTTACATAAGCATTTGCTAATCTGATCTACCCAAGAAGCACCCATACTTTATCCATCTTAAGGTTGCACTGCACCTAAGTTTTGAGAAAAAAAACAAACAAGGCGATATAACCACTAAGTTAAAAGAATTTCAAAACTTCAGTATCAAAGTTATGAAACTACAAGTGTTCAAAACTTATCAATACAAGTTCACCTCCACTTCCTGCAAACTAACAGTCGCTCACATTTTAACTTGATGCACAATGTTGGCTCATGTTGTGATCGCATAATAAGAGCTATGGTGTTAAACATATTAATTAAAAGGAAGAGTGTTGCCTCGGCGAAGTCACTTTGAACTAATGATTAAAATTAATGATTCGTTAATCGTTTTCACACTATGAACTAATTGCTTTTTGTTTGTGTGCTAAATAGATTCCTAATTTTAGTTAATGTTATTTGGATGGTGACTAATTTAGTCATAAGAATGGAATTAGGCATGCCGAATTTAATCAGTCTCTCTCTGTTTTTTCTTTTGTGGCCAAATTTCTATCGCATAGCACCAATAATATCATTGGTATGAGGCATGACCAAAGTCATACGTACCTTAATATGCCAATTGGATGGATGGTCCGTGTTCCTCTTCTTTCTATAATGTTCCAGGTTCCATATTCTGGATTCTTCCTGGTGGGTGGGTCCCACACTCTTTCCTCTCCTGTCTATCTTCCACCGAATTTCCCTCTTTGTTTTTTTGCATGGAATTTGCCAGTTTGAGGATGGGTGGGTGCGTTCAATCTACGCGTTCCCTCCATCAATTAAACACTTTTTTTTTCTTTTTTCTTTTTTTTTTTTTGGCACTCGCCTGCATGATTTCTACCCTGCCCAGTCCCAGACACTCTATTTCAACCGTACACGTGTATAATTAAGTTGTCCTAATCCTAATCCAATCGAACTCCAGCTTAGCTTTACCATGGTTTGTTGAATCTGTGGTTGAGGCGCTACCGCCAACAGCCCTCCATGCTTATATATAAGGGCCCGAAGGCTCTCTGTTTTCTTCCATCCTCATCTCCAAAGCAGCTTTTCTTTTTGGGTAAGGTTCCCCAACAACGCCTTAACCTTTTCAACTTTCATTCTTCTGGTACGATCAATTACTTCCTGCTTTCTGCTAAATATATATGATGACTTCTTTCGGCTGTGTTTGATCTCCTTCTTTTATGTGATGTCTTTGTGAATATTATTGATGCTTCTGTCTACAAGATGTTTGATTGCTTGCACCAATTCATGTGGACTTGGATACAAATTCAATACATGCATCATGTTGCATGTTTCCAATCATTTTTATTATGTGTGTCTTTTAAGATTTAAACAAAACCCACGTACAATTTTTCTTTTTGATAAAAGTTCTTACATACATACATGTAGCTGCAACGCGTCATTCTGAGCAACAGATCGGGCTCAGAGTCTGTCACGTGATCCGTTATTACGAGACAGATAGATGTTGTATACACTTTTATAATCAAATTCAAGAATTTCTTTAGTTGGAATGGAGGGAATCATTATTGATTGATTACATGATCGTTGATATTGAAGGGAGGACTAACAACAAATTTGTTCTTTTCGGTGTGTTTTTTCAGCTCAATTTGTTTAGATTTTCAATCCAAACAAAAGTACATATATGGTTGAACTAGACGTCCAGATCCCAACTGCTTTTGACCCGTTCGCCGAAGCCAAAGACGCGGATGCCCCCGGAGCCAAGGAGTATGTGCATATCCGGGTGCAGCAGAGAAATGGAAAGAAGTGCCTGACAACAGTTCAAGGGCTGAAGAAAGACTTCAGCTACGAGAAGATCCTTAAGGATCTGAAAAAAGAGTTCTGCTGCAACGGCAATGTTGTCCAGGACAAAGAGCTTGGCAAGATAATTCAGCTCCAAGGGGATCAACGCAAGAACGTGCTTCAGTTTCTTGTTCAGGCCAAGATTGTGAAGAAGGAGCGGATAAAGATGCATGGTTTTTGAAGACTTGAGTTTGGAAATTGGAGGGAAGGGGCTTAAAATTTGATTAGTTTTGCTACCCTTGTTTTATGTGCTAGCTCTCCTAATAGTCCCTGCACTGGCTCCGGAAAATCTGTAATAACAGAAGAAGTGTCTATATACATGTGGAATTTATAGACTTCTCTCCTTGTTGGAGTAATTCTGTGCTTAGTCTTTTTTTGCTTTCTCTTTTGTTGTTGATGGTGATTTCTGTTGAATGTTATGGGACTTCATTTTTCATCTGCCCAGTTGGTATTGGTCATCGATCAAATGCATGTTTGTGTTTGGAGAACTTGGGTTGAGGAACAATGTAGTAGTTCACTAGAATTCGATGTGACAAATTCTTCCCAATCAAGGCTTATCCAGAAGTAGCAGGATCATCTATTCATTTTTACAAACTAGATATTCGTTTTATAGTCTTTCTCTTCTCGATGTCCTAAGTAAAATGTCCTAAGTTCGAATCCATCTCCCAGTTTTCTCAAGAGAGTGAAAAACGAAACCTTCATTTGTAACCAAGTGTTAAAAGATATGTGAAAAGATGCACATATCAGTTAGGCACCGACCCATCCATGCAAGCTAAAACTAAATAGCTTTCTCTTCATTGATTCCTCGAAATATCAACATACTAAAATAAAGTCAACAAAACAAAGATGAATACAACATAAATAAAGATGGTGGCTCTATGCGCTTGTAACTCAAAACCAATTCAAGTAAAGGCTTCATTGGTAACTATCAAGGACTGCTGGAAAGCAATTGGAAGCAAGTATTACCCACTCATATGGTTCAAAGTCCCCTTGAATTTACACATATTTCAAAGAGTGGAACTTATGGTTTGCAGCAGTCGGAGAATGGAATCATAAACTCTAGAATAGCTTGGCCTGCGGTTGCGTTCCACTTCTCATCATCGTGGAGAACTCCTCGTAGTTGATCCTACCATCCTGTAAGCCCAACATAATTGAATACTAATGTGCATGATAACGGAGAAAATGAATGATTTGTAAGGAGGTCAACTTACATTGTCTGTATCAACTTCAGATATTATTTCCCTAATTGTCTGGTCGTCACCCATTCCGTACTCTTTCATTGCTGATTCTAGCTCGTCTCTTGTGATAAAACTTTAATAAAGAACAAAGCATTAGCTAGTTAATAATCATTAATGGTTACCCAAATGCCTCATAAGCCTAATCCCATCCAGTTTCTTGGTGCTCGCTCATTCTGCTAGAACCCTGGTATATATTTGTGAAACTAATATCCAAATCAACTTGCCTCTCTAGACAAAATATCTTATTGTGCCTCTGTGCACCAAACTAATTCCAGATGCATGTTTCTCTTATACTCAACAATAAAGTTAAAATCCCAAGACATATCAATTGGTAATCATTTATAAAAAATTAGCGTCCAAGAATGTGCGGCCAATTCTTAGAGATTAAGAAGAAAAAACTTACCCACTATTATCCTTGTCAAAATATTGAAAGGCTTTGAAAAGATGCTCGTCCCTTTCTAGTCTGTGTCTATGCATTGTAGCAGTGATGAATTCAATGTAGTCAATTGCTCCACTCCCATCTACATCCGCCTGAAATGCAAAAAAGCTGAATGAGTTGGGTAGGATGCAAAAAGGTAACAAAAAGTTGGGGTAGTTTGAAGAAGTCAATAACTTACAGCTTCCATTAGCTGCTTGACTTCAGCCTCTGTAAGCTTAGAGCCAAGTCGAGCCAATCCTGACTTCAGTTCCTCGTAAGTGATGGTTCCACTGTTGTCAGTGTCCATGTTTGTAAACATTGCCTTCAGCCCATGGATTTCTTCTTCAGAAAGATTTTCGGCAATAACCTATAATCATATTCATAAATTGTATACTGTATTAGAAGGGAAGCACAACCAGATCCAATGTATGTACTTCTGTAGCGACTCATGCCCTTATATAATGCTTCGCAGATTAAAAAAATGAAAGTACTCCATGTGAGAGACCTCTGGATAAATATACCTTCAATGCAAGTTTTTTCAATTTGTTCATTGCTCTGAACTGCTTCATCCTAGAAAGCACTGCACTGTCTATGGGTTTGTCTGACGCTTCTCCACCTTCTTTGATCCATGGATGCTCTAAGTTGGCCATCCAAATTCAAAAGTTTCAGTTAGATGAGAAATCTACCACACATAATCCAAGTAAAGTATTAAAGAAAAGGGAAAGGATTTTGCAAGAATGACAATCTACCATGAATAGTAGTTACAGGAATAAAGGAACTGTACTTTTGAAAAGATGACTCTGCTATCAATATGAGCCTATTATTAGAAATGAGTCCTGGTCATTACCATACTCAATACAGCTTTTTACTTATTGAAAATCCAGATTTTTTGTTGACCGGAAGAAAAATAAGAATTTATCTTTTCACAAAGAAATGTCAAAGATATGTATTAAATTTTATATTAAATTTGAAATACGGTGTAATTTTTTAAGCAAGGCACTAATATGTGTCATATGTGAAATGTGTGCATATGTTGTCATAATCTTGCTTTCTAGGGTAACTACATTGTCTTCTTCCAAAACCAAAAACAAAAGACTGCAACACTCGTAGCTTCTCTTGGATAATTTGTGGATACAGCACCTAACTAGTTCCATATTTTGATTATGAAACCTCACTTAAAGAAGGAACTTATCTTTGATTACCTTGTAATCACGCACAAGTGAAGGGATAAGTAAAAATAAAATGCAATTGTTTAAAGCCACACTAAGAGATTCAAAACCATTGTTGGGGAAAAAAAAAAAAAAAAAAACTTTACTTGGGCACAATTGTGGCTTAAGAGATTTGTACCTAAAACCTGAGCTGAAGTAATTCGTTTTTTAGGGTCCTGTGTAAGCATCTTCCGGACTAGGTCCTTGGCACTGCTTGATATAGATGGCCATGGTGAACTTGCAAAGTCAATCTCTCCCTCCAATATGGCATCAAATATCCCCTTCTCCGTTTCTGTATCAGTCATTAAAAGCTATTGATCAAACCAACATGAAAGATACAGAACCCGTAAGTAGTACAAAATCTTACAATGTTAAACAAAACAAGTATAGAAGTGTTCTTTTACCAGCCCAAAATGGAGGCACTCCACTCAGTAAAATATACAATATAACTCCAGCGCTCCAAATATCTATTTCCTTGCCATATCTGCGTCGCAGTACTTCAGGAGCAACATAGTATGCACTTCCAACTATATCACGATACACCTTCCCTGACAAGAGATTGCCACGGAAAGATATATGAATAGCTATGCTACAAGTGGATGCATATGAAACGGAATAAAGATAAATGTTCACTAAAAGGCTAATAGTTGTCAAGCATACTACATATATCTGCAGTCATGACAAAGAAAATACAGAATCCACACCTTGCTAGTTTTAAAAGACAAAAGAAATGATACCAAAATGACTATAGGAGTTGAGTTTCTCATTAAGAAAACAATCTAGATCTTAAGAGTATCACAATATGTTTCCATGATGCCATCTTAAGGGATAACTATGAATTCCATGAGACTACAGAATATTGTAGGAAGGTGTGCAAATCAGATTATAAAATTTGGCTAGTTCCAAAAGTACTCGGTTCAACAAAACTGTTAAAATATAAATTCTAATAACAGTGTTAAACAAATTAATGTTAACTTAAATGTGGGAAAACTACAGGTCCGGACTCCATACAGAAACATAATGTGGCTCAGATTATTGTTCAAAGATCATGCTACAGAATTACGACTGCAGACGTGTCCTTAATTGAAGACTCATCTCTTTCCCCCTTCTCCATTTACTTCTTATGTTCCATGACACTTTTTTGAACTCTCATCTCACTTCCAAGAAAAGAATGGAAGCCAATATGGAAATATGGCAGTAGAAACATGTTTGGTGTAGTGTGTATCATGTTTTAAACCTGGCACAATAATATAAATTCAAAGCAGTGATTTCTAAATTGATGAAATTCATTCCAGTCTGCCTTCCTGAAAAAAAGCTCTGTTTTATCTGCCATTGTTAAAGCTAATAAACTCAATATTTAGAAGAAAGTTTTGATAAAGTGCCTATCTACCATCTCAATTGCCAGCTAAACATGCCCTGGTTACCATCACTACTTTTTAAAACAACATGATCTAATCTTCTGCCAGATATACTTAATATCCTATGAAATCCAACTATGTTCTGAATTGACTTTGGGCACGAGTTTAGTATTAAATTATTAGAAACATCATTTAGAATGCAACTGAATTCTAGATGAAAAAAAAATTGTTTAGATCGAAGACTATTCTGCATTATTCACCCAAAAACTATCATTGCTGTGATATAAATCAATATTGAGTGCCTTCCACTTTAATGTCCTCGTGAAAAGTAGTAAACTTTCAAGCAAGTAAAGTAACTATCCAATGATCTATTTTTAAAAATAAAAAAATAAAAAAAATAAAAACAGAGCCACAAATGACCAAAAGAAAGAAATTAGCCAAATTTACCTTCTTCAATGAAAACTGATAACCCAAAATCTGTAGCCTTCAGAAGTGCATTCTCATCCTTGCTAGACAGCAAGAAATTCTCCGGCTTGAGGTCCCTATGCATCACCCCCATAAAATGACAGATGTTTACAACATTAACAATTGCCCTGCATATTGAAGAAGCTGCTCTTTCACTATAATGACCTTTGGCAATGATTCTATCAAAGAGTTCACCACCTGCACACAGCTCCATACAAACATGCACAGATTGCTTGTCCTCATAGCAACCCTTGAATTCTACAATGTTGGGCTGCCCACTCAAATGCTGCATAATCTGAATCTCTCTCTTAATATCCTCCTTGTCATTCTTGGTGACAAGCTTCCTCTTTGAGATTGACTTGCAAGCATATTTATTGCCAGTTGAATTCTCAGTGCATAGGTAAGTCACACCAAATTGACCTCTGCCCAATTCTTTACCAATAGTGTAGTGCTGCTTAACATCCTCATATGGTTTGCCAAGAATTGTGTCTGGCCTGTAAACTGGTTTGGGGCTCTTGACTGGAACAGATGGCTTCCATGCTGGTTGGGGTTCTTGCTGGGCTGCTGCCGACCCACGTTTTTCAGGTAACTGGTGGTGGGCTTGCTGAGCAGAGGCTTTGGGTTGGTGAGCAACAGGTTCATGAGGTTTCTGGTAGTGTGCCCCAGCCCCCCCTCCTGATCTGTAACCGTTATATTGTGGCTCTGAATCTTTGCTTTTGCTTAGACACTTACCCATTTGTTGTTATTGCTCAAATACAACTATGCTGAAATTGCAGGAATAAGAGCAAACGGGTTTGGATCAGAAACTCAGAAGTAGAACATAAATTGAATATTCCTAGGAATGGAAAAGACCCAAATGCAAATGGGAACTTATGAAGATTATGCTGAAATATAATAAAATTCAGAGGATGAGAAAGCAAAAGAATTTTGGATCAGAAATTATATAACAGCTGAACTAAAAGTTGCTAATTTAAGGAAAAGGTCGAGAGAGAGAGAGAGAGAGAGAGAGAGCCCAGATGAGGATTTGGAGAAATTTATTGCAGAGCATGTGATAAAGAAGGGAATTTGGGATTTCAGTTTGGACAGGGTTTTAAAGGATAAAGGATCAGACTTTCGGTGTTTGAGAAATGTAGAATACAAGGTAAAGTAGAGCTTGGTCAACTATTCAATGAAGTGGAATTGTCGAATTCATTTCAGGGCTTCCGAATTCCAATGAAAAGACAGAGACAGCGACTGGGCAGATGAAAACAGAAAAATTATAAATCTTTTTTCAATGTTTTGATATTCATCCAATAATGTTATACGCGTATTTTATCATTATCAATCAGAAATAACAAAATAGTGTTATTTTCGTTCCATCAAAATCCATCTCCTTAAATATTGGCTAAAGAATCAAAGTTGACTAATTTATTTATCATATCTTCTTTCTCAATATTCAAGTAGTTTATAAGATACAGATGGTGAAGGCTTGGACCTTGGAAGGCATTGAAGAGTGGCTGATATTTTGATTCAATGACACATCTAACATGGGTTTGGTTTGGATGGTATGTGATTCATCAACGGAAGGCAGTAAACTACCATTAACCCCAATTTTAAATGCATTAAACATTTTAGTAAAACCCACTTTGCACATGCATTGTAAAATATAAACAAAATAATTGAATCCTCTGGAATATAAAAATTGTTATTAATCAACTCACAAAACACAAAGACCAATCAAGAAGAAGACCATAATTAGCCATCGGAGAAAAAGACTACATTTACAAAGTCTATGATGACCAAATTCATTAATATCAAAGTGTCAAGGGAACTCTTGATGCTAATTCAATCATGGTTGCTCTTTTTGGTCCATTGTTTTATGCTTTTATGAAGAGATTGTCTACACCATAATATTAGAGGAATTTAAAGGATTTAAAATTTAACTACCATATTATATAATGTGACAAATGCAAAGTAAGGTAGTCGATTTTTTTTTCTTCTTTGGATAATAGAGAAGGGGGATTTAATTTTGAGATATTTAGTGATATACCCATTTCTAGCACTAATATTATAAATAAACTCTACACAATTGAATTCCTATAAACAAACCCAAAAAAAATCCAAAAAATGATAGCTAGCCTTATTGAATTTAATATTGATTATTAAATTACTTTGATGCCCTATTGAGTGCTTTGGGTATTTTTATGAGATTTTGGGGTTGGGCTTGTTTTAAGAAATTGATGGCAGTTTTGTAATTTATAAGAAGTTAAAAGCTTTTTTGTTATGTTGTAAATGGGCTTTGGGTGTGTTTCTAAAGTCTATTTTATATAGGGTATTTTTATAATTTGGGCCCCCATATTGGGTATAATAGTGAATCTCCCTTTAATTTTAGACGTCTTCGAACAAAATGGACAACATTATCACTAGACTAATAGTTAATTGGTTTATGTATGTCGACTCAAGAAGATGAGTAATTATAGAGTGGTCGTTGGAGTGTGACAATTTACTATGGACACAAAACATTAGTGAAATTTTTTTATTTATGCATGTCACAATTTGACACATATACAAAATAAATGTATACATACATGTTAAACTGTGACTCGCAAACGAGAAAAGAGACAAATATTTTCCCTATAATAAACTTCTTCAACCTTAATACCCAAATTGCAAAAATGGGAATTGTGCATCACAAGGTTAAACATGGTCATGAACATGGGAATTCTCAAGCCATGCGATCAATTTAGGGATTGAAACTAAGTGGGACTCAAATGGAGCATGTATCATGCAAAAAAGATGTAGAGAGTATAGAGAAACACTTGTGTGAAACGAGGATAGCAAAACAATGTTATTCTCGACTAATCACGACTTATTATGCGTGATAAATTTTTTACGTGTCAATATATGATTGATTGGGTTGGGATAGCAAAACTGCGATATTCATATCTCAAACAAGTTTTTCTTTTATTGGATTGGACACGTGGCCACATGGGCATTTGTCGTGATTTGGATAGGAAACAGGAAGCAGAAAACGTGTGCATCGGTACATGGTGGCGGGACCACCAATGGGTTTTTCTCTACCAAGTCTGCTGAACAATTCATGAAATAATTGCAACTTTGAAAGGAAAATGGACGTTTGCAAATTGCAAGTACGCGTTTTTGAATGCTATATGCTTGTGCTTCCACACGCTTTGAAGCAATGACCCAGTTTGCCATGCCCAAATCCCAAACACGAAGGAAAGTCCCTTCTCTCTCTTAGAAGCATCACAAAAAATAAATATAAAAAAAGGAGTGAGAGTTTCATAGAAACATAATTGTGGGAATGAGATGCTCAGGACGGTTGCCACGTATGTAACTGCCAAATTCTACTAACCGTTAATACATATTAAATTAGCGAACATTACCAAAATCAACGATTGAGAATCATTCACACACATGAGTGCGTACCAAATATTCATATTTTTCTCGTGGGAATAGATAATGTGTGGGAAAAGGTATTGGGTGTGCTGATGTTGGGCTTATTATTGAGTTTTGCTGGCATAAAGATCCAAGGTTTTGAGTAAAAACCCTAAGAAGTTTTCAGAAGCAACAAAAACTAACAGTAATGTAGCTTGCAAGCAAAAATTATGTAGCTCAGCAGCAGCTGCCTCAGGCCCTCAGGCATTGTGTGTTTCTCATGCAACTTTTTTTCATCATCACGTCTTGTAGCACGTCATTCTGTGTGTTTGTTTGTGCTTTTTCTAAAGTTGGATTTATATAGGGCTGAGAGGTTTTTGTTTCCAATATACATAACAAAAATTAAGAAAGTAGACCTTTTCGGCTTTTGATTTTGTGATTGCTTCACATATTTCCCACATGATACCTACAAAAGAATCGATCTTGCATTTCATATGAGTCGAACTTAATTAAGATATTAACTGATAAAGTGAAGAGCAATACTATTAGATCAAAAGTTGGCTTATCGATACTTAAAAAGCAAGTATTTTACATGTATAAACGTGTTAGGGCACAACAAATTGAATAATGATTAACATGATTAGTTAGCGCTTAGCACTAGTTATTTTTGTTGAGAAGTTCGTAAGCACTACATTAAACGTGATTTATTCATTTGCTTTAGTCAACTCCCACCCCAAAAGTTGCTAATGATCATGACCGATCCACTAAGACAAAAATCATTGTCTCTAATCTTCCATATTTTAATCGCCAAGATGGCCAGGCTTGTACCAACCATTATAATCACCCTACCTCTATATTTATTTGTTTTCACTACCAGAGATTAAGGGCTCGTTAGAGAGTGATTTTAGAAAGGCTAAAATCATTTATGGGGAGAAACACCTCCCACGTTCTTCTTTATGTAATCACTTTAAGTGATTTTAAGTGATTCTCAAAAACCACTTAAAATGATCAAATGGAGAAGTGATTTTCTATAAAAGTGATTATTGACCTATCCAAAATCACTCTCAAATGAGCTGTAAGTGATAACCTCTCCTAATACCATTTGTACCAACACCAGAATAAATCCTTACCAAAAAAAACAAAAACAAAAACAAAAACCAGAATAAATTAAAATAAAAGACAGACTTATCTTAGTGCACCTTACGAGATCTTTATTTCATTTTCTTTCAGAAAATTAGATTTAAAAAATTGGCATCCATATTCTTTTCTAGACAAAAATCCAATAACGTGTTTTGGTCGGATAAGTATAACCATTGACCAATCAGACAGTTGTCTTATAGGGGTTGATGACTCGGTGTAAAACTACCTCATTGGCATATACCTACCCTTATCACAGTAGTTAATCTTTTAAAATATGTAGAAACGTTGAGTCTGATTAATTTGTTTACATTCAAGTTTAAACTTATTCAGACCAACTGGTTTGTTTGAATCTTTGACCCATTTAATCTCCACAAAGGAGATGAAATGGGGGAAACATTGATCCATTGAAGTAATATAGAAATAAAGAAAGCACCAGAAAAATGAAGAGAAAAAAGCTTTTTTTTTTTTTTTCTGAGGTGTATTTGATGTGTGATAAATTTTGAAGAACAATGTGATGGGCAGAACTAACTTCAAAAAGGAAAATTAACCAACTGAAAAGAGCTGTGATAAAGCTGAGTTTCATGCCCCCTCAAGTTTTGGATTTCTCCACAAGAATAATCCGACCATTCCACTCAGTCTCATCTAGAGCTCTGATTGCTGCATCGGCATCTTCATCCCTTTCCAAGGTCAAGAATCCGAATCCACGTGAATCTCCAGACCTAAGAAGAACATAATATGCATAAAAAAAACTCAACTCAAAGAAGAAAGCAATAGAATGCATCATCAAGTATCAATGTCAAACGCCTCATTGCTATCGTATGCAAGTATAAACTGCACAATTACCTTTTGTCTCTAACAATACGAACATCTCGTACTCGGCCATACCTAGAAAACTTCCTTTCCAGATCTCTCTCTGTAGTCAAAAAGCTAAAACCTGCAACAAATAAATTTCTTCCAGGTTTCCCTAATCCAGTTTTCCTATTAGGCGGTGGTGACCATGGTTTCCTTCTAGGAGATCGGTGACGAGAATGATTCTTTGGAGAAGGGGACCTTTGCATTGGAGAATGTCTTCCCCTATTGTAAGTTAAAGGACAAAATATTAGGGGACCAAACTAGATGATAAAGAGACAGAGAGACAGATGGATAGATGGACAGATAAAGACCTTTGCCACAACCGAAGAGTGAAAGGTCCACTCATTAAGCTCCATATCCATTTAATTTTAAAACCTTGTACCATTCAATGTACAGAATCCTGAGTTAACAGTAATGCATATGAATTAGGGATAAGGAATCTTTTTGACATATTTCACAAGAACAAGAAAAATTGTTCATAGAGAGCTAGTTCCCACCATATATGATGTTTGATGAAGGTTTGATGTGTTAAAATCATATTTTCAGGAATTTGGGCAGAAACATAGGTGTTTCAAAAATGCAGTTTTCTAACTGCTGACTTGGTCATTGGATGGGAGTACCAAATGAAAGAGATAAACCAAAACTTTCACTTTCAGATGTCTTACAACTTGTTCAAATTATTAAATTGTTGCCATTTGAAACTGATACTAGTAGAATTTGAACATAAGATAACACAGAGGCTATAGAAGTTAACCTTGTCGGTCTATGATGAGCTCTTGAATATGGGGACCTTGATCGAGATCTCTCACGATAAGCCCTCTGGTAACCATAAGAATCTCTATGCCGAATGGGTGATCGTGACTCCAATCTGTCCCTTCTCCCATGATTTGATTGTGAGCGATGGGACCTTGGGGGTGAGCGATGGGACCTTGGGGGTGAGCGACGGGACCTTCGAGGTGAGTGATACGACCTTGGGGGTGAGTGATACGACCTTGGGGGTGAGGCATGCGACCTTGGGGGTGACCCATGCGACCTTGGAGATGCAGATATGTGCTTCAGAGCAGAACTATCCCTGTGGTGGGAAAATTGTCGAATGCCCTGTGTAGGCGGGAGATAATGATCAAGTGAAGAAATATGTTGGCTATGTGACCTTGGTGCAAGTGATTGGTCTTGAGAACCTTGATGAGAAGGCAAATGCTCATGGTTATTGGGGAAGTGGCATGATGAAGGAGAGTCTTCAGGCGAAAGTGACATTTGTCTTTTTATTCTAGGAGATATTGATCCTCTGGCGATTCTGCCGAGAGATTGAATATCAGAATTGCTGATGCCTGGATTATTGTTCTGACCTGGCGACTCATCTTTCTTATTTTCATTATCCCACCTGTGCAACTTAGGAGATGATAACAATTGCTCTTTCCATTGACCACTAGCTTCCCTTTCTACTTCATGAATGGAAGACTTAACTGATTCATATTGTGACCTCTCGGAATAAATCATTTTCGCTCTTCCAGCATGAGGTACAGCAGTAGGCCTACCCATGTTAGAATCATCCTCTCCCACTCCCTGGTTTGCACGTTCTGTCAGAGGAGACTCCTGTGAATGAGCAGAATCTTCAGTTCCCATTTCAATATGGAAAGTTTGCGACTTAGATTGAGAGGAGGGATTAAGAAAATTACTGCCATGCAACTCATCCATCTCACCTTGGTAATGTTTATTGTCCTTGAATGGAGACTCAGTCCTCTCTCGCTCATGGGCAAATTTTGTTTCAATGGCACTGTCTTGATCAGATTCAGTTGGGACAGGGCAAGATTTTTCCGGAAGAGATTCTGAAATTTCATATTTGAAATCTACATCTGCATGGATTGAGGGGGGACTCTGTTGCTCATGTTGGATCACATCCTCATTGAAACAATCCCTTCTTTCAAAGCTCTTTTCATCAGCATAACGATAAGCCTTTTCTACGTTATCAACTGCAAAGTTAAGGTCTGATTCTCTAGCCAATGTTGAATCATCCATGTTTTCCATGTGCTCTCTAGTAAAACCAGTATCCCTGCAATTTATTGAATCATAATAAGTAATCAGCATAACATACATCTGTGCATACAACTGAAAGAGATCATATTCAAGTCCCGTGTGCAAATTTTGAGGCAGAACTGAATCATATGTAAACCAATTAAAACTGCTACTTGTAAACTATCATTTTGCAAAGCATAATTCCATTATATTTAGAATTGAAATGAGCACTTCTTTGTTACAACTGATAGAAATTGGTGGGGTCTCAATTCCCCTCTTAAGTCCACACCTTCACTCCAAAAGAAAGCGAACAAAAGATTACCATTGTAAAGGAACCTTTTCTAATATAATTGAAGCTAAACATGCCATCTAGAACAAGTTAGCATTGTGAAAAATATTAAAACGTTACTAATCCATTAGAATGCAAAAGATTAATCATGGTAACGACAAACATCAATATATAACAGTTTTCCAATTCAAGCCAAAAGGCACTACAACTCAAATTCTACACACGAGAATCAGGACACATTTTCACAGCTAGAATGATGTAGTAATTGCAATTTGGAACCATGTTTGGAGCATAACTACACAGAAACTATTCTCTTTATCCCTCACCAGTCTCATGCAGCTCTTCTCAAACCTTAATTTTCCCACTCTATGCCCTACACAACTGTAAGTAAAAGAATTCACAACCAAGTACAATTTATATATTCACCTGCAGACGCATCATTCGTAACTTTTTTCCAGTAACCATAAAAGTAGCCATACTTACAACTTCTGAATTCTTTCAATACGAATTGAACACAACCCCCTAAACTCTCTACATGCCAACTTCTTTCAATGATAACACTCCAAAACTAGAAAACCATTTCCAACATACTACTAAATACCACAGATAAAGCCATGTTCCACAATGTAGCGTTTTCACGTCATTCTATGGGAGCCCAAGACATCCCATCACAGCCCATATACAAGTGAAACAATTTTGCTGCAGTTTTTGATACCCATCATCTCAAAGACAATTATAACTTAACGAAAAACCAAAAGAACAATAATTTAAACAAAAAGATTGAAGCAACTAAATTTGAGAGCCTATGGTGTCCCATACCATCTCAGCATTTGTAAAAAAAGCCATGGCCCACAAACTTAACTGAAAAACAGAAACTTTATTCTGAATTCACAGTCGCTAACAAAGGTACCGATACGAAAATTTAATTCTGTACAAATATTAAAAATTAATACCCTACCCTCCTAAACGGACACAACATACAATCCAATTCAAGAGGAAAAAAGGGTATGTTCTCTTTTCTCTTCGTATTCCATAAAGAAGGAGAAACAATTGAACAGCAGCCTTATCTTTTTAATAAAAAATAATTATAAGTGATAAGAAAGTTGAGAAATTACGTACCTTTTGTGGATTTTTTATATGCGAATTTCGCTTCTTAAACACTGCTCCACAGATTGAGCTTCGACTGGTCGTTAATGGCTGAAAGCAGAACGGGAAGACGAAAGAAATTAAAAGGAATATTTTATGTTTTTGTCGGATCTATGGATGAACTCAAATAAAATTGAAAACTTGTTTTGGCGTCCGTTTCGGGTTTCTTCAAGCACCATGATAAAAAGTGTGAAGTTATTCTAGACACCAAAAATAAACTACCAAGTATCACAAAAATATCTCCTAAATAAAGTATAATTAATTAATTTTTTGGGAGACCTAATAAAATTGGGAAAAAAAATTCGATGTTAGGTCTCCCAAAAAAAAAGGGTCCCAATAAAATCGCATTATCCTTGATCTTTTTCAACATTTCAGAAGGGAAAAAGTTTGATGAGTTTGGTTTGGTGTGGGTATTCAATTTGTGTGTTAATAAGTCGTGTGGTAATTTTATATAGGTGCATGGTTTATCAAAAAATAAATAAAAATTCTTTATGGGTGTTTTTTTAAAATACAAATGGTAGTCTAAACTATAATAAAAGGGATTTCTCACACACACACTACTAAGATGTTATGAAATTCGAACATAAAATAACAAGTCTGAAAATTAAGACCCTTTCTATCGGGTTAGATGACTTTAATAGGTGTTTTTAAGTAAACCGTTGAGTGTCTATAGAATCCATTTAAACCAGTAGGCAAGCAGGACGACTGCACAGGGCCTCCAAAAATTTGGGGTCTCCAAAATTTTTAAGCCTACTTATAAAATAAACCAAAAAAGGCCCTTTACTTATCTAGACTCACTTTTTGAATCTAGAGGACCTTTTGACAAAAGAAAACAAGAAAATGGGCCTCTTTTTGTTTTCAATTCCCTAATGCAATCTTATAAACAAATGAAAGTACAAATATAATATTAAATAAATAAATAAGGGATTCTAGCATTAATCGATTATTGGCGATTATTGATACCATGTTGATGTACTTTGAAGTATTATTTTTTCAAGGAAGACATAAACATTATTATTATTATTATTATTATTATCAATTTTATTGCTAAACATATTTATTTTATTTTATTTTTCTAGATCAAGCCTATTTATGATTCTAACTAAGCACTTGTGTTTGTTGCTTCATTTTGCTGTTTTTTTGTTGTTAGCTTTTGAACTGTCAATATATTTTTTTTAATGAATAAAAGACAATTGAGTGAGCTATTAATATGAGAAAATAAATTTAGTTGATGCAATTAAAGGATGGAATTGGTTCTATTTATGTATTACGGTGTAATTGATGCCACCAAGGATGTGTTTGGTTCAATTTATTGATTGCTATGTATAGGTCCTCAACTCCCTTTGTATAGGACCTCCAGAATCAATGGATCGGCTATGCCTGATTTTACGTGGGTGCACCCACATGTGAATTTCTCTTCCCATGGAACCCCTTCTGGGCTTGTGAGAATTTTTAAGAGGCTTAAATGGGCATAGATCCCAATCGAGTCTCTAAAATATGGGCACCCATGGTGGAAGAGCCCATTTAAAGCCCCATTATAGATGTCCTAAGGCGATCTCCAATCATGAGTTATATTTTAAATATAGTCTTAAAATAATAAAAAATACATCTCTAGTCATGGGCTAAACAAAATTTTGGCTAAATTTGGAGGGCCACATTTGGCCCTTTAGCCCTCCAACCGGGCCAAATGTAACTCAGCTTTGGCCTAGGCCAAATTTGTAGTGGGGCATATCCATGTGTTTTTCAACAGCCAACATTGATATATATATATATATATATATCAGTCCCGATCTCTTGGACCACAGGAGTCCAAGAGATTGTGGTCACCCACTATTGGATATTAATCCAATGGTTCAAAATGATATATATAAATGCAATATGACATAAATGATTATTACCCGATTCAAGTCAACCGTTGAATTTACATCCAACGGTGAGTGACCATAAATCTCTTGGACTACAGGGGTCCAAGAGATCAGGACTGATATATATATATATATATATATTTTTTAAAAGCCTTTTGAATGTTTCAATTCGTAGTGTCTAAGAAAAAATTATATAAAATTGTTGGCAATGACGTTGAAGATTAGACCTACCCACTCCCTTTTTAAAAAATAAATAAATAAATAAATGTTGTCATCTTTTCAAGTGTTGTTTAAAAAAAATTATAAAAAAGCTTTGTTCATGACCATTGGAGCTCAAACATTGAAACCCATCCTTTTTTTTTTTGTCTTCACATTTTTAAATGTTTGGTATTGTTTATAAAAATTAAAAAAATTCTGGGTCATGACCTTTGAAGGTCAGACCCTTGAAACCCTTCCAATTTTTTATTTTTTTTTAAAAAATTGCCCTTATTGGCTTTATTATTATTTTTAAATAGTAGTTTAATTAAATTAAACAATATATGATTATGGAATGTATAAGTGTTGTACCATAGTTTTTCTCAAAATAATAAAATATGAAGGACCCTAAAATATAGTCATGCATGGCTGGAGATGGAAAAATTTAGCATTGCACTATTCTTTAAAAAATTAATATTTTGGGGGGCTAAATTTTTAGTCCTACAACTGGAGATGGCCTAACATCCCAACTGAGTCTCTAAAATGTGATCACCCATGATGGTCGAGTCCATTTAGAGCCCCATTAGGGATGTCTTCTCTAATTCAGTACATGGGGCTTGAAAATAAGGTAAATTGGTGATTGAGAAATGGGGGTCTATTATACCTGTTTAAGGTTGAAGGATCATATATTTTTCATTATTATAGTATAGATTATTAGGAGTGTTTGATGTGGGTTAGTGGAAAATGGCCTTGACTTGCAGATCAGTGATCTCAAGTTCGAACTCCCATAACACCGTGGTAGTATATGTGTGAGAAATTCCTCTCTCCTTGTAGTTTAGACTATTGCTTGTATTAAAAAAAAGAAAAAGAAATGATGATTGTAATTTTCTTTCTTTTTATTTTTGGTTGACAAATTGAGTGCTCTTTATTGTGCAAAACAAATTAAACACTTGAGCGGAAATTACATTTTCTTTTTTCCTTGTTTCTCCACAAATAAAGTTAATTATCACAGACAGACCAAATGTAGTGGATGTTCATCAAAGTTGGTCTCTAGTACTTTTCATATCTGTAATTATCACAAGGATCCCAGTTACGTAAACCGTTTTTTCTCTTTGGATACCTTTGCTTGTCGAGTAGTTTATCCTTCATGCAATACCAATTAAATTACTAGACAATATTAAACATTTTTTTTTTTCCTGCTCAGCACAGAAATGTCTTGTCAAAATCTTTGTGGGGTTGTTGTTGTTGTGGATAGCCTTACAAGCTGGAAACTGGAAACCCAAGTCTCTGCATTTATTTATTTTGGCGAAATATCAAACAAGACAGAAAGATAGCAATCAATGGGTGAGAAAAAAAGGTGCCCAAGTTTGCTTAAAAAATAAAACTATAGATTCACCATTCAAATATCACAAACCTACTATATTCTATATCTACCATAATTAATTATAGCACCACCACTTGCCTCCCTTACTATTAAAGTTGAAGCCCACAGAAGCTCAAAATCCCAGCACCTGGTTTTGCTTAATTAATTTCCTATTCAGTTTTAGACTTCATTAGCCCCCACCCCACCCTAGATTTAAACTGCCAAGATATTAAGATTTCCCCTTTTGTTTGATTGAATTGATGTATGCTGACAAGAAAAGAACTAGAATTGTGTAGGGGTTACCAATATGGATGGCCATGGCTTCCATTAACCATTGGAAATCAAATCCCATCTTTGTGGTACAATAAATATACTCTGCAACTTGATCATGCTGTGGACAGTAACTGGGCACAGATGCTACCTTATCTGCTCAAGAACTGGCCCATTGGATTGAGTCCCCCATTTGGATGACACTAGTATTTAAATACCACCAATGAGAATTAGATGAACCATTGTGAAGGAATCAGTTCAACTGGTTTTTAGTACGGGACTCTTTTGTTTGGCTTCTGGTTTGAGGGTATATGCCCGTTAGGCTTTACACGTGGGCAAAACTGCTCTAATACCATGAAGGAAATTGAGGTTCCACTTCAAAACCAATTGCCAATATGGGAGAGTAGCCCAACTCGTTATAAACCTTTGTTATGTTTCTCAACTGTACAGTGTGTGACATTTCTTCACATTCTCACTCCATCCGGTATTTATAAAACTGAGGTCTTGCATTATATAATGTACTGGACTTGTCTACCTATTGTCAAATATAGTTATGAGTTGGTTACTCTAATGCCATCATGGTAGAAAGTCTTTAATTTTTTTTTTCTTGCTAGCATATGAAGATTTGAACATGGTAGATATTCACTTTACACCACCACTAGACTGAGAATTCAATCCCAAAACTGGAAGGAAGTTTATGTTATTCCTATATATATTGTCCTTTTAAAGAAAAATCTTCAAAAGGGAGTTCATGGTATTCCTATATCTTTTGTTCATTTAAAGAAAAACACCAATACCACATTCTTCCCCTCCTCATGCATGAAGTCTCTCAATACCAATACCACACTTTACCATAATCCATTTTTAATATCAAATTTTGTTTTACAATAGTTTGATTAGGAAATGGGATATATGGTAAACGTACGACGCAATTGTTTTATATTGCAAAAGATCTAAAGTACCCAAAAAAGGCAAAACGAAAATGAAAAGCAAATCATGCCTTAAACAAGAATTAATAATAGAGGGTTGCTTGCTCAAGTGAGTAGCATTTCGTGTTGTCTCATTCCTGCTCTCCAAGTTGCCTTCTCAGTAAAATAATATGTAACACTTGTAAATTGTGGTACTTGGTTCCATTCCTAGCTCTCTTAAATGCCTAGCCCTTCACCTCCTTACCCTTTAAATACTCATCCTTTGGTTGCTTACTTCACTCCCAAAAGCAATACCGTTTAAAGCCTCATCTTTTGAGTGTGTCAACCCACTTCCCACTCAAAAATACCATGTCTGGCGTGCCCATTTCTTCTATGATGAAGGGATGGTTTTCAGGCTTGTTGAAAGCCACATTTAGGTCTATAGAGATTGTTTCTTTGTGGGTTTTGGCTGCAATTGGCGATGGTTCAAGAGGTGGGGCTTTGATGGGTGTTATAAACAGAGTTGTTTTTACTGTATTTACCTGCATTCTTGCACTAGGTATGTTTATAACCCTTCACTTCATTGGTTTTCTTATGTACGTCTCAGTTTTGAAAGGGTGACACCAAATTTAGCCTACTTATTGAGAACACAGAGTCACTTGTAAACAGTTGTGGGTTTTGTAGGAGGGGCTATAATGGGAGCAATTCATGGAGCCATCACAGGCCAGACGACGGAGACCGGGTTGGTTACTGGAGCAGGAATAGGTTGTCTGGCAGGGGCAATTGCAGCCATTCAGTTGATGGATTTGGGAGTTGATGGCCAATCATTGTCTAAGGTATAATGCCTTTTGTAAGTTTTCATTTTGTGCTTATAATATGCATAAGCCAATGAACCACAATGTAACAATGAATCATGAGTTTTCGTCTTGAGGTTTATAGTTCTAGTGGTAGAGCACTTAACCACACATATGACAGAGTTCGATTCTCGTTTTGCTCCTTTACTTGGATATTTAAGATTCCGTCTTCATGTTGGGTTTTATAATAACTTTTTCTTTTATAGGTTGCTCTCTTGGGGGGTATGGTAAAGGGGAAGGTGTTTATGGAATGGGTAAGTTCTGCAGTGCTAAAAGCCTATCACTGGCAAGTAAGTGTTTCCCTTCGTAGACCAGCAATGCAATGAGTAGTTGTTTTTTTTATTTTCTATATGGTAATTAATTTGAGTTACAATGCCAAATTTATTGAGCAGGTTAGCAATCTGGAAACAACTTATAGAGATATTTCTGAAATTTATGACATTGCTGGAGCTAAGGGCTTATCCCATGAATGCATTCAAAGGCTCCCTCAAAGTACATTTCGTTCTAGCAATACGATTGAATCTTGCAACGACTTTTGCTGCTCAATTTGCTTGCAGGTGGGGCAAAATACATATAGTATATATAAATATAAATATTTATTATTATTATTATTATTATTAATTGCAACCTAAATTAGGATCCAAAATGTTTGAAAAGTTGTTGTACCTTTCCATTAAATTGTGAGCTCACAGTCCCTTTTCACATTGGGTGTCTCACATATAAAATGAAAGGAATTGGGAGCTCACAATAACATAGAGCATATAGATTACAAAAAATTGTGTCTTCTTTGCACACTCTCAAAATATTTTATGTCTGAGACACGCAATGTGACCTTTTTTGAAATTTTTGCTCCACTTACTAAAGTGTATACAATGTTTTTGAAAGATACAAAAACAAGTTAGAATTAGAATACGTCAATGGTTTGATACCTTTCAACGTAATTAAAAAAACAAAGTATAATTTTGGGCAAATAATTTTCCTCCTTTTCTATATGGCGTAGGATTAACCAAATGTTGGGTTATGAGTTATCACTATTTACTCACAATTTGATTTTTGATGTTTATATATGCAGGAACTGAAGGAGGGAGAGTGTGCAAGAGAACTTCCCACCTGTAGGCATTTCTTTCACATGGCCTGCATAGACCAATGGCTAAAGCAACAATCTTCTTGCCCTATGTGCAGAACACGTGTCCATACTGAACACGTTTAAACTCTAATGCCATGTTTATTAATCTATAATTGGATTAGGAGGAATTGAATTGAGGATGAACTGAATTGAGGAGGAGTTGGATTGAGGAGAGTTAGATTCCGAATTCCTATTGAAGTTGTTTACTAAACCAAATGAATTGAGAAGAATTAGATTCCGAATTCCTCTTAAAAAATTACAATTTAATTATTGGCTTCAACTCGTAAAATTGCAAGAGCAAGTAGTTAATTATTTTGTAATGCTAACGAATTTTATACATGTATATTACCTTAATGAAGATTTTTGTTATCATACATACGTGCATGAATGATTCTTCATTCCTAATACATTTGCCTATAATAAAAACACAATTACATACTAAAAACATTTTCAATACAATTTTTCATATTTCTATTTGGAAATAGCAACGTTAGTACACTTAGGGCTTGTTTGTTACACAGGATTATCTTGGCAAGAACTATGCTTAGGGACTGTCTTGGCTTGACTTGGTTTAAGTTGGATAACACTTATCCTGCATTTGGTGTATGCTTGGACTAGGACTAGATTTTTTTATTTTTCCAAATATATATATATATATATGTATGTATACATGTATAAATACATATATTATGTACGTGTATATATGTATTTTATAATATATATATATGTATATATATATACATACATATAATATATATATATAACATATATGTGCATATACATGTATATATGTATATTATAATATATTTTATATATATGCATATTATGGGTATGTTAATAATATACATGTATATATGTGTATATATATACATATATAATATTTGTGTATATATGTATATTGTAATATATATAATATATTTACATATATTATACATTTATAATGAATATGTGTATATACATGTGTATATGTATATTAATACATACATGGCTATAATATATGTGTATCACATATATATATATATATATGTATATATATGTATATATATATGTGTATTATAATATATAATATATATTACATATATACACTTATACTATTCTTATAATATTAATATATATGTGTATATATGTATATGGGTATATTATAATAATAATATATATGTATATGTGTATATGTGTATTTTATATATATATATATATGTGTATGTGTGTGTGTATACTTGTATATACATGTATATATGTACATTATAGTATATATGTATATATGTGGGCATATAATAATTATAATAATAATGATGATGATAATAATAATAATAATAATAATAATAATAATAATAATAATAATAATAATAATAATAATAATATGTTATTATTATTACAATATAATATATGCATCTTATACATTGGTGAGTATGAGACTAGTTAATTCTTCATTTTTACATGAGTTTGGTAGTCCCTTCTTAAGAAGGTGTTTTTGGTGGGCCCAGTATTAGCAATCTCATCTAAGACTATGATTAGATGAAACAAACATGGTACTAAATTTAGTCCAAGCCAAGTCTGTGTAACAAATGGCCTCTTAGAGCATCCACAATGGGAGGATATATTTTCGGGGGTGTAAGGCCACTTTTACACCCCTTTACACTTTCGGGGGTTGTAAATATGGTTTTTGCTCCAATAGGGAAAATGTAAATCTAAAGATGTATAATTGATTTTGCTCACTTTTGTCCACCTTTTCTCACCTTTTCTCATGTAGGCTCCAGCTGCAAGGGATGTAAAAAATGATGTACATGTGCACCTAAATTCGCATCTCACGGTTGTGATGCAAATTTACAATCGTTGACACCTCCCCATTACAGGTGATTCCGATCACAAATGGTATATATTTAACATACACTTCATTATACAACCCCCCCACTGAAGATGCTCTTAAGAATTCAAAAGACGTAGTTATTAGTTATGACACTTGTGATATTAATCTAAACTACGAAAATAAGATACAAAGTAAGAAGTACATCCATTCTAACCAACTTGACTAAGCCCATGTCTGCTATCACATGTGAACTTTACTCCTGCACAACAAACCTAAGAACATTTAAGTTCCAATAAGATGCTACAAGTGCAATACAAAATTGATTTTAAATGAGATTAAGATATTCGTTTCAAATTTTTCTGCACAGTTGGCCCAAAACTAAAGCCCAATAATAAAAATGAAGAAAAAGCCCAGAGAAAATAGAGATTCGGTATAAAACAGACCAAAAAAAAACAAGAACGTATATGCGAGTGACTGAGTCGAACCATTCACCAACCATCAGCAGTCACAGTAAGTCACCAGAGACCAAGTGAGACGGCACAGAGCGAGCAAGAGAGAGACATAGCGATGGCTTGGTGTGCGGCGAGGAGCGTGCACTTGCCGACAATCGACTTGGGCGCGTTGCGCACCCGGGCTCCGTTAGCCGTGGGCGTGGGCTTTGCTTCGGCGGCTGGCTCCACTCTTTGGCGATCCTCGGCTTCATCGAAGCCCTCTTCGCGCTTCGCTTGCTTAGCCATTTCCACTGACGCTCGTAATATCCATTTGTTTTTGAAATGTTCTCTCTTTTGATTTTCGTTTACTAATTAGTTTTCTCATTTTTCTCTGTTTGGTTGCTTGGATTAGAAAGCCGGCCTAGGCTGTTCCTTTGTTTGGTTGTATAAGCTGGTTCTCGCTTATGGAATCTCCTTTTGATGAATTTTAGATAAAAAGATTCAAACTTTTCATATGAATTTAACATGGTTAAGTTTTGTTTGGTTCGATTAGGAATCAAGGAAGCTGTTCACACAGACAAGGCCCCGGCTGCATTGGGACCCTATTCTCAGGCCATCAAAGCCAACAACTTTGTCCATGTGTCTGGGGTTCTTGGTCTGATTCCCGAGGTTTGTTTCACGACGTTATGTTTTTCCTCGTCACTTTAATCCATCAATGTTCCTATCCTCGTACCCACATACATCAGATAAGAACTTCTGTTTTGTGTTCAAATGCAGACTGGGAAGTTCATATCTGAGAATGTTGAAGATCAGACAGAGCAGGTATTGTTAATGGCTTGTACATGTCTTACTATGTTCTGATGTATTAGGTATAGTTGTGTGGATTTTTTTTTGGGATTTAATGTAATCATAAATCTGTTTTTTTTTTTTTTTTTTTTAATGGATTTGGTTGGGGATATGTTCCTTGATTCTTTTACTGCTCATGGGTCAAGCTGTAACCTTTAAGCCAATTAACTTCCTCATGATTTAGAAGTGAAAGTTGGAGAATTTGGTGGTTGTGGGATCTTACATTACTGATCAATCCACTTGGTACCTCTGCAGAATTTATAACAGTTACTGTCTCAATTTTTCAGAAGTTAAAAACAAAATATTTGATATTTGTTTTTCTGTGCAACATTGCAACCAAAGCTTATACTAATGTTTTTCACAAACCTTCATGAAGGAGAAGTTACATTTCTTATCCTAATTTCTATTTAAGTTAACCTGTTGAGTTATGAACTCATAAGCGAGGTAGGTAGTTATGTTCTTTTGTTTCATCATCTTTGTAATGGAGTATAGATGATGGCATTGGTTGTCTGACTGTTTCTGACAGATTTGGGCGTATGAAACTATTGCAGGTTCTAAAAAATATGGGGGAAATACTGAAAGCAAGTGGCGCCAACTATTCTTCTGTGGTTAAAACGACAATTCTGTATGGATCCAATTAGTCTTTGCTCAATTTTGATTTTTGATTTTATTGTTGGAGATGCAATTTGTTCTTTCTTATGTTCTTGCAGGTTGGCTGACTTGAAAGACTTCAAGAAAGTCAATGAGATCTATGCTAAATGTGAGTTTTATGGAGATATAAATTTGATGCTGAAGATTGAATTTTTAATTTGTGTCATGCAAAATATGCATATAGCACAAGGTCTTCCAGCTTTGCAGGTCGTGTTTCATCCATATGCCAAAACTATAAGGGTATCTTTGGTACTCATAGGACTTCCATTACTACTTACAAAAAAGAGACTTGGGTAGAATGCAGTTAGTTAACTTTGACACTCCAATTTTGGATGTTATAGAGCAAATCTCCTCCTTTGCATATTTACGATCAAAATACCTGCTAAAGTTTGCAGATGATTACTCTGTCTAATTTTATATTCTAGAACACTTCATGACTGTTGGTTGGTGGTGATACAATCCTTTATTTTGTTCAACTGGTCTTTGAGTCTTTCATTATAAAGTTATGTGAAACGTGCTGGTAACAACCTTTGTACTTATTCATTCAACTTGTCTTACATGGTTTTGTTTTTCAGATTTTCCGTCACCAGCCCCAGCTCGTTCAACATTTCAGGTAGCAGCATTGCCATTGGATGCCAGGATTGAAATTGAGTGCATTGCAGCACTGTAACCTCCTAAATATAAAGTTTCTTAGCAGAAACTTAGATAATAATGTAGGAGGTGGCATCATTGAATGTTGAGTTTGACTTGTTTATTTCCACCCCTTGCACATTGTTGTTATTGTAACATCGTTTGTGTAAAAGCACAGCTTAGTATTTTGATATTAAGAAGAAACTTTTCCCCCTTTCAAATGTACTGCTAATATTAGGTGGTTATTCTATTGTACTCGCAGTGTGACACTGGCTATTTTGTGATGATGCATGTCTTCGCCAAGAGACAATCTTTGTATCCCATTCACATGCTAGTTATGTGACAAGTTGTGTACCTGGAATTTTCTCTTTTGGAAATACTGGCAAAGGGCACTCAATTGTGTCTTTGACCTCTGTTGGAGGTCACCACCGTACATAAATCCATGGCTTCCCAATCATCCTCAAACTGAACAACCAAACAACTGAGCTGAATATTTCCACACCCAAAAGCCCTTTCTTTTTATTTTATTTTATGTTTTTATGACAAATAAAGATCACAACGAGAATCCCCATAGATTCCTAAACACGACCTTCCTTTGCAAGCTCACTAAATTTGCTCTTCTGTACACATGTCAGCGAATTACCAAAACAAATTTATGTCCGGAGTGCTAAATTGAATCAATAAATTTGTGATCATGAAAATACTTTAGTAATTCGCTGACTCACTTGAGAAGTCATTTCATTGCTTGTGTACATATCCATGTGACATGTTGATGTGATTATCAAAATTTTCTCAAATTATTATAATTCGTGCACAGTAGTTATAAAATTCAAATTTTACACAAAAAGAAGGAACAATAAGAGAAAAAATCGTAGCCAAAGGTGGTTCATATGGTAGATCCAAAGATTCCTATGAAGATGATTCCATTCTCTTCGAAAGGTTAGAATGGTGGTTCATATTTTTTGAAAAATAGTATAGCCGCGCGGCTATACTCATTTTTTCAAATTTATTTTAAAAATAGTACTTCCACGTGGCTATACTAGGTTTTTTCCTAATTTTATTTTAAAAATAGTACAGCCGCGCGGCTATACCATTTTTTAACCTAATTTTTTAAAAACCAGTATTGCCAGGCGGCTTTACTCGGTATTTTCTTAATTTTTTTAAAAATAGTATAGCTGTTAGGCTATACTCGGTTTTTAGAAATATTCTGGCGAATTGGACTTGAACTCATCACTGCGAACGTCTAGGGCACAGAGCAAGCCCGTTCCAAGTTTTGAGCAGTGTTCGAGATATCGGCCTAGGCGCTAGGCGGGAGGACACCGACACCATGGAGTTAGGGGGGCCCTAGGCGGCCTGGGAGGATCTAGGCGGCCTGGGCGGGGCTAGGCGCCAGGGTGGGTCGTGTCCTTTTTTTTCCAAATGAAGACAGACGAAACTTGCTGGTGCGAAGGAGTAAAGGTGACATGTATATAATGTGTGTAAGATAATTGTATGAATATATATTTCCAGTATGGAGTTTGTGATGCAATTGGAGTTCTCTGACAAACTAGCCATAATAATTTGCACGTTTTCTGGTGGTTAAACAAATAGGATGTTCTTGCTTGCTATTTCTTTTATCACCTACTGACCTCTATTTCTGTTTACTGTCTTATGCTGTCAGATTGAGATAACGAAGTCACATGAATTCGCTCAGGCTGCTTTTCGTGGATATAAGTCTCTGAATCGTATTCAGAGATGGTCCTGTTATTGGAGCTTAATTCCATCCATCAATGGGTTAGGCAGACGTGAATTTCCACTTTTATGAATTTCGAGCTAGCCTTGAGGGTATTGTTTTGAGATGTGATATGATGCATGAAAGAATGATGTCATACCAGTTTAGCAGTAAATTGAATAGCATACTTATTTTAGGTGTTGCTCCTTGGAGAGTATATTCTTTCTCTCTATTATTATTATTGATGATGTTGGTGATGACGGTAGGAGTGAAGAAGTTACGTTTGTAACAGATTAAGATGGTGGTCTGCAAGAAAGAAATAAGGTCCACAAAGCAATATAAATAGTAATTGGAACAATCTAATTTTTATTTTAAATTAAAATTATTGCATATGCAAGACGTAATTGTCATTTATTTTTCTGGAGCGCAAGACATTCATGCTGCATGCAGCTAGCTAGCTAGGCAACAATTGCCAATCCCTTAATTAATATGATTATCCTTGAAGCAACTCTCGTAACATGAATCCACAAAGCCCTTCACATAGCGTTTATCTACAATTTCAAGCAAATAAAACAAATATACATAGCATATCAATGACCGAAATATAATTCAAAACGAACATGATAAAGCTAGAGAGAGAGAGAGAGAGAGATCAATAATCCCATATGGAAATATGCATATTACCAAAATTGGAAGTGCTTGTGGTGGCAATAGAGTTGGCACAGTTATGTGTACAATTATATACAACATCTGAAGGCCTATGTTTGCATCTGATCATGCACATGCCAAGGCATATTGGGTTCATCAGGCACTTTGTCGCACATTTTAAACCACAAGAAATAATATGGCCATTTGGAGCCACTTGATTTGTATTAGAGCGAGGATGGACATCATCAACTTGATCAAGAGGATTGTCATTTGGAACCGCATTGGTATAGGAAGGATTAATATCAGCTTGAGCTATTGAAAGCACAAGCATGCTCATCAAAACCACAGCCCTCAACACACTAGCATCCATTTCTCCTTCACTTTCTTTGCTTTTTTTCTTGAACTCTCTTTGATTCTCGAAGTTTGTTGGTGGTGGAAGTGGAAGCTAAAGCCACAATTTATAAGGGGACCCTTTTGCCATCTATGGAAATCCCAATAATTCCTAAGCAAGATTGTAGCTAACGTGAGCTACAATGGAGCATAAATTGAAGTGATATACGATAATTTAGAGCACAACTATAGGTATAGTAATAAGCCAGTTTTATATTCTTTAGATATATGCTGATCAGTTGATTAAAGAATGCACGAATTTTGTTTTATCATTTCATCAATTTCTTTATTCTTACTTTTCTTCCAGATTTACTGTTCCCTTGATTAAATCTTTTGTCTCGTTAAAACGATATTTCAGCAATTTTTAAGTTTACATGATGGAGAAATTTGCCAAAATTTTGCCGAATGTATTTTATTTGTATTTTTCCCGTTCTGTATTTTACTAACTATGAAAGAATTTGAGAGGCTAAGATTATTTCTTACTTGTTGGAAGAAAAATGAAAGATTGGTTGGTCTTGATATTGGTTTTCTTGAATGCTCTGAGGTGAAGTATTTGGCATCACTGTATCATTATGAATGCTATAAAAGAAGAATATCAAAAAATAATACAAGCACTGGTATTGCATCTAGGAAAACATAAATTTAACAATTTCCCGGTGACCCCCGTATTTGGAATCTGTTTAAACTTTTGCAGAGGTTTAAGTCTTTACATTTTCAGGCTTTTCTTCCTGTGTTTGGTTGATAATTATGAGGCAAATTAGCTGTCATACATACATGGACCATTGATTTAGGACTTTAATATCAATCTTCGTCTGAGTTTCCATTCAGTTTGGTTGTATTTGGCATGATATTCCGGTGAGATCCTCATGTCTCCTTCTTAGTGCTTTGTGTGAATGAAGATGATTGATTCCTTGATGACCCAGGTCTTCTATGTTTCCTGTTGTTCCTGAAATTCAGCCCTGTAATTGTTGAATAATTTCTCTCCTTCATGTAGTAGATCCGAAGATTCCTATGAAGATGATTCCATTCTCCTTTAGAAAGGTTAGAATGGCGGTTCATATTTTTCAGGAAAATAGTATAGCCGTGCGGCTATACTCGTTTTTCCCAAATTTATTGTAAAATAGTACTTCCACGTGGCTATACTCGGTTTTTTCCTAATTTTATTTTTAAAAATAGTACAGCCGGGCGGCTGTACTCGGTACTTTCTTAATTTTTTTAAAAATAGTATAGCCGTTCGGCTATACTCAATTTTTTAAAAATATTCTGGCGAATCGGACTCGAACTCATCACTACGAACGTCTAGGGCACAGAGCAAGCCCGTTCCAGGTTTTGAGTAGTGTTCGAGATATCGGCCTAGGAGATATCGGCCCTTGCTAGGTTTCTTAACTTTCACATGATAAAATAAATTTGGAGTTTCCCATCAGTTTGGCACTATTCGACTTCCAATTCACTCTGTTAGGGCTACGTTAACATCTTTCGTTCAACATTGAGCTGGTACGCCCTGTTCACCCTTGTTATTCTTACACCATTCGCTACCTCGGCCGTCGTCAAATGAATATCTTGCCTTTTTTTTTTTGTGCAATTTGTAATTTACCATGACCTGTCTACTCTAAAAGCTTCACTATGAATCATTTCTTCAGTGAATCTTGAAAAAAAAAAAAGAAGGAAAAAAAGGAGAAGGAAAGGAAGTCTCTTTGGGAAAGTATCTGTGCTCGATCAAGTTGGGCGTCCTCCAAGACGTAAAGCCTAAGCGCTTGAGTGGGTTATCACCAAATCGGAGAGATGGATCAAACCCTTATAGGACGTCTACGTTCTTCACTCGTCCTCCAAGCCGTAAAGCCTAAGCGCTTAAGCTGGTTATCACCAAATCGGAGAGATGGATCAAACCCAAGCGGTATAGGACGTCTACGTTCTTCACTCATCCTCCACTTACGTAAAGCCTAAGCGCTTGAGCGGGTTATCACCAAATCGGAGAGATGGATCAAACCCAAGCGGTATAGGACATCTACGTTCTTCACTTGTCCTCCACTTACGTAAAGCCTAAGCGCTTGAGCGGGTTATCACCAAGTCGGAGAGATGGATCAAACCCAAGTGGTATAGGACGTCTACGTTCTTCACTCGTCCTCCACTTACGTAAAGCCTAAGCGCTTAAGCGGGTTATCACCAAATCGGAGAGATGGATCAAACCCAAGCGGTATAGGACGTCTACGTTCTTCTCTCATCCTCCAATACGTAAAGCCTAAGCGCTTAAGGGGTTATCACCAAGTCGAAGAGATGGATCAAACCCAAGCGGTATAGGACGTCTACTTCACTCGTCCTCCAATACGTAGAGCCTAAGCGCTTGAGCGTTATCACCAAATCGGAGAGATGGATCAAACAAGATCGTCTACGTTCTTCACTCGTCCTCCAACAAGATCAAGCCTAAACACAATAGGCGCAAGAAAGAAGAATCGTGTAGACGCATGCAACATGAGCAAACGAATTCAAATGGTGCATATATATATATATATAAGTGTATATATATTAAGAAGTACAGACTTCAAGCAAGAGAAGCACCACTAACCATGTGATTATTAGTTGCCAAGGGATGCTGCCAACGTATTGAAAAAGAGAAGTGGAAGCTTTGGTGCACAAACCAAGCAAAAGATGCATAGGGAATTCCCTTGTTTGGGTCCTAAAATATTTTAATAAAAAAATAGGAGGGATATATTCTTTCCATTTTGGTTTTAGAGCATTGAAGATCATAATCCCTTTTGATTGAGACCATGCTTATTTGCCACGGAAGTAGCGAGACAAAATTGACCACAAATTTTTTTTCCCTTTAATTTCCGACGCATTAAAGGAAATTATGTGATGATACAAGGTCAAGCCATCAATTGTTAGTGCTCATTGAATATGGAATTTTCTTCACCACCACGCCCACGCAAGATTGTTGATTTAGTTGGACACCTCTTCAAGATACAAGGATTTCTTTATCATATGAAACTATGTGATCTGGAGGTCTGATGGTCCAGGGTCCAGTTGTGCCAAAGCCCATGTTTAATGAACTCATGCAAATGATTATTGGCCAAGAGTTGATACAGCCAGGTGAAAAAAAAAAAAAAACCTATATACAAAAGGTCATTGCAACAATAGAAAGGTGATCACCAATAAGAGTGGCTTCATCAAATCAAGATCGATTCTTGCAATTGACAGGATGAACAAAATGCATTCGCCATCAAGAGGGACTTCAAGTCATAGCTTCGATACATATGCATCTACGACGCACCTTAAAGTGGGGGTATTTGTAGACATGGAAATTTTGGTGAATTAAATCCCACTAAGTAAGAAAATAATTAGGGTTTGGTGGATTAAATTGTGGGCCCCATAATTCGCCCATGTGGCGTGTGACTCATCAAAATCGGATTAGTTGTCAAAAAGTGACACATGGCGACATCCGACGGAGTGCATCAAACGGTTCAAAGTGAAGACAAAATTAAAGGAAAGAATCTTCTGTGATTGACTTTGATTTAAATCAAATATTAATCAAGTTCATCAATAGCAGATAATTTGGTTAAATTGCCAAATTATTGGAATTGATTTTAAAATCAAATCAGAATTCCACAAAGGAAGGTTTTAAAGAGGGAAAGTTATTTAGGTCAAGCATCCTGCAGGAGCTTATAAATAGGAGGCCTCAAGACGATGAGGGGAGGCTCAGAGAAAAAACCTAGCACTCAGAAGAAACAGAAAACTCTCTGCATTCTTCACCCTACTTTGGAAGAGCCACCAAGCACAACAAATACGTGTCGGTTCCTTCACCATAGAAAAATCCCAAACACCAAACAAGCTTCGTGCTACCCGTTTGATCAAGATCAAGTCTCTACGACCCTTGTATCAAACACAAATTTTCTTTAAACACTTTGGAGATCGAATCAGAGGATTCAATACAGAGATTGTAACCCTAAATTTCATTAATACAATATTATTTTGTACACGTGTTCTTGTCTTATTTGTCGCAGGAAATTCGTGTTTACAATGCTATCCGTGATGATTATGTTGCCACAATTGAAAAGTACTTCAATCTGCCTAATATTTCGTAAAAGGTAAAAAAGAAGAACTAGAGTGAAAAGTTTAACAATATTTTCATAGAATTAAGTTGTTGGAATAAGATCATTATCCGAATAGGGGATGGCAGAATTTTTATTTCGTTCAATGCTTAGCGACGATTTTTCTTTCGCTGTAAAAAATCTATTCGCAACGGTTAGCAACAGTTTTTACAGTCGAAGAAGAAGTTTACAAATTAGACACCTAAAAGTCGTCACGAAAGCTCTAAATTACGTTACTAAAGAACAAAAACCGTCTGAAAAGCTACACATTCCTCATTTTAAACAAGACTCTGCTTCTGTTTCTCAAAAGAAAGAGATCTTCTTTCACTTAAAATACAACAGGCAATTTAGTAAACCATGAAGGAAGCTTTTATTTCTCATTTGTCTGTTGCTATATATGTAATCAACATGGGATCTGATGTTTTTAATGTAACTCTATAATAAACTCTAAGAACAATTGTGGAGTTTTTTTATTTATAAAAAATAAAATAAATAAAAAAAAAGAAAGAAATAAGGTCCACAAAGCGATAGAAATATAATCGGGGAAATCTTATTAAAATAGTGATTACAAACAATTGAGAAATATGTGGGTCATATTCTTTTTCCTTTTAGCAGATTTGTCTTTCCTTTGAAATAAAATTCCTTAATTAGCAGCTTATTTAGGTGTCAACTCAAAAGTAAAGTTGTGATACTTAATTTAGCAGTTGGTGTCTATCTCTATCGGACCATAGTCTTCAATCAATCAAAGGGCTTCGACTTGAAAGAAAATAAGAATAATACAAAAGTCAAGTGGGAATTTTCATTAGATTTTAATTACCAATTTACCATAAATGTGACGTTGCCTCTGCTTTTATACAGAATGAAATATTACGATGTTCACAAATGAATATCAGATCGTTTATACAGAATGATCTATGCATGGCTAATGCTCTAAGTTAAATAGAAATGTTATGAGAATAGAAGTAATATATATGACTTTTTGTTTCGATCAGGTTTTTGACGTGCGGCTATATAAATTCCAAAGTATAGCCGCGCGGCTATATAATTTATTAAAATTTTTTGAAAAAAGCTTAAGTATTGCCGTGCGGCTATACGGTTCATTTAAAAATTTAAATAAAAAGACCCCTCTGATTGTCGACGTTTGTTGGTGGAGGAAGTGGAAGATAAAGCCACAATTTATAAGAAGACCCCTTTGCCATCGATGGAATCCCAATAACTCCTACGCACGATTGTAGCTAACGTGAGCAACAATAATCGAGCATAAATTGAAGTGATATATGCTGATCAGTTGATTAAATAATAATAGAATTATGTTATATAATTTCATCAATTCCCTTTTTTTTTTCCTCTTGCAGATTTAGTGTTCCTTTGATTCAATCTTTTGTTTGGTGAAAAATGATATTTAGCAATTTGCGGTGTACGTGGTGAAAAATGATCTTTTGTTTTGTTATACAATTTACATTTGAATAACAATTAATAGTATATCATTTGCATTTTAGTTTAAATATTTCTAGTCTCACCCTTTATTTTATTTTTCTTACCAACCTTAATTTTTTTACCACTATTAAATTTTTGAACGTTACGTTGTAGGCCGAATATCATTGTATAGGGAAGTGCAAATTTTATCTCCACTTCCATTCTCATTTCCATTTTCCATCTTTTTTCCTCTACACTCTAACCCAAAAAATGAAAACTAAAAACTAAAATTGAAATGATTCGGGCCCGAAGAAACTACATGCATGGTGAACCAAAAAAAAGGGCCCATAAAGCAATATAAGTAGTAATTTCGTAAATCTTATTCTTGTTTTTAATAAGAAGTTTACATATGAAAGACATAATTCGTCATTTATTTTATGCAACAAGACATCCGCGTTGAACTAGGGAACAATAGCCAATCAATTAATTTATCTGGTTATTCTTGGAGCAACTCTCATAGCATGAATCCACGAAATCTTCCACGTAGCGGTTATCTACAATCAAGCAAATAAAACAAAAATACAAAGAATATTAATAATTAAAAATATAATTTCAAACAAACATGATCAAGTTATAGAGAAAGAGTAATTAAGTAGAGGAATGTAAGATCAATAATCCCACATGGTAATATATATGCATATCATTACCAGAATTGGAAGTGCTTGTGGTGGCAATGGAGTTGGCACAATTATGTGTACAATTATACACAACATCCGAAGGCCTATGTTTGCATCTGATCATGCACATGCCAAGGCATATTGGGTTCATCAGGCACTTTGTCGCACATTTTAAACCACAAGAAATAATATGGCCATTTGGAACCACTTGATTTGTATTAGAGCGAGGATGGACATCATCAACTTGATCAAGAGGATTGTCATTTGGAACCGCATTGGTATAGGAAGGATTAATATCAGCTTGAGCTATTGAAAGCACAAGCATGCTCATCAAAACCACAGCCCTCAACACACTAGCATCCATTTCTCCTTCCTCACTTTCTTTGCTTTTTTTCTTGAACTCTCTTTGATTCTCGAAGTTTGTTGGTGGTGGAAGTGGAAGCTAAAGCCACAATTTATAAGGGGACCCTTTTGCCATCTATGGAAATCCCAATAATTCCTAAGCAAGATTGTAGCTAACGTGAGCTACAATGGAGCATAAATTGAAGTGATATACGATAATTTAGAGCACAACTATAGGTAATAAGCCAGTTTTATATTCTTTAGATATATGCTGATCAGTTGATTAAAGAATGCACGAATTTTGTTCTATCATTTCATCAATTTCTTTATTCTTACTTTTCTTCCAGATTTACTGTTCCCTTGATTAAATCTTTTGTCTTGTTAAAACGATATTTCAGCAATTTTTAAGTTTACATGATGGAGAAATTTGCCAAAATTTTGCCGAATGTATTTTATTCGTAATTTTTCCTTTCCGTATTTTACTAACTATGAAAGAATTTGAGAGGCTAAGATTATTTCTTACTTGTTGGAAGAAAAATGAAAGATTGGTTGGTCTTGATATTGGTTTTCTTGAATGCTCTGAGGTGAAGTATTTGGCATCACTGTATCATTATGAATGCTATAAAAGAAGAATATCAAAAAATAATACAAGCACTGGTATTGCATCTAGGAAAACATAAATTTAACAATTTCCCGGTGACCCCGTATTTGGAATCTGTTTAAACTTTTGCAGAGGTTTTAAGTCTTTACATTTTCAGGCTTTTCTTCCTGTGTTTGGTTGATAATTATGAGGCAAATTAGCTGTCATACATGGACCATTGATTTAGGACTTTAATATCAATCTTCGTGTGAGTTTCCATTCAGTTTGGTTGTATTTGGCATGATATTCCGGTGAGATCCTCATGTCTCCTTCTTAGTGCTTTGTGTGAATGAAGATGATTGATTTCTTGATGACCCAGGTCTTCTATGTTTCCTGTTGTTCCTGAAATTCAGCCCTGTAATTGTTGAATAATTTCTCTCCTTCATATAGTAGATCCGAAGATTCCTATGGGGATGAATCCATTATCTTTTAGAAAGGATAGAATGGCGGTTCATATTTTTTAGGAAAATAGTATAGCCGCGCGGCTATACTCATCTGTCCTAACTTTATTTTAAAGCAGTACTTCCACGTGGCTATACTCGGTTTTTCCCTAATTTTATTTTTAAAAATAGTACAGCCGGGCGGCTTTACTCGGTATTTTCTTAATTTTTAAAAAAATAGTATAGCCGTTTGGCTATACTCGGTTTTTAAAAAATATTCTGGCAGATCGGACTCGAACTCATCACTACGAACGTCTAGGGCACAGAGCAAGCCCGTTCCAGATTTTGAGCAGTGTTCGAGATATCGGCCTAGGCGCTAGGCGGGAGGACACTGACACCAAGGAGTTAGGGGGGCCTAGGCAGCCTGGGAGGATCTAGGCGGCGCCAAGGAGGCCTGGGCGGATCTAGGAGGCCTGGCCGGGTTTGGGCACCAGGGTGGGTCGTGTCCTTTTTTTTCCAAATGAAGACAGACGAAGCTTGCTGGTGCGAAGGAGCAAAGGTGACATGTATATAGTGTGTGAGAAGGAGGAAAGGTGACATAAAATAAGGAAAGGCATAAGAAATGAGGGGTTTGTTTCGTGTGGACTGAAAGGGAGAGATAGAAAACTGTGTTTCTGTTGTTGAGAGAGTGAGAATTGGGAAGCAAATGAAGAGGGAATGAGAGATTTATAATTCCTGGTGGTCTTGGTTGGGGTAAAGAAAAGGAAAGGATAAATTAGTCGTCAACACGCATGCAGGGAGAGTCGGTTAGTGGAGGGAGGCGCATTGGCATTGCTCACCAATGCCTTTCTGCTTTATTGATTTCTTTCTAGTACTAGAAGCCTAATGTTACTGTCTAAGAAAGAAAGGTCTCTTGGAGCTTTATAACTGGCTTCAAGGGCATCTTCCAGCTAATATGACAGTGGACCATGAAATGTATTTTGTAGAATGTGTTGACTTTGCCAAATCCTTCATCCAACTGTATATCAAAGAGGTATGTCTTCTTTATCTTTGAAACTAGGAGTTTTTTTGTCTATGTTTATATGCAACGTGATATAAGCAAAATAGGCAATCTATTCACCCAGACCCAAAAAAAGAAAATTTGTATCCATATTTTGTTTTGTCTATCTGAATGCATCATCTTATTCAACAATTTCACGTACTAAAATTGCAGTTCTGTATTCTTCATTTGTCGTATTTTTCTTGCAGTTTTTTAGACTCATGTCCTCATTTCTTGGCTTGTTTTTGAACTGTAGGATGATGTATTATTCAAAGTGCTCTTGCATCTGCTTTGTGTACCTTGTTGTGCAGAACAGTAAGGAATTAATATTCTAGTTTTCCATTGTTTTAAAAGTTATCGTCATGGATTCCTTTTAACAAGATTTTTGGGTTTATATAGGGATGAAAAGGAAAAGGTTGCATTGGAGGAAGCTTTTATTTCTCATTTGTCTGTTGCTATATATGTAATCAACATGGGATCTGATGTTTTAAATGTAACTCTATAATCAACTCTAAGAACAATTGTGGAGTTTTTTTATTTATAAAAAAAACAAAAACAAAAACAAAAAAGAAAGAAATAAGGTCCACAAAGCGATAGAAATATAATCTGGGAAATCTTATTAAAATAGTGATTAGATTACAAACAATTGAGAAATATGTGGGTCATCAATCAGATTTTAATTACCAATTTACCATGAATGTGAAGTTGCCTCTGCTTTTATACAGAATGAAATATTACGAGATGTTCACATCACAAATGAATATCAGATCGTTTATACAGAATGATCTATGCATGGCTAATGCTCTAAGTTAAATAGGAATGTTATGAGAATAGAAGTAATATATATATGCACGGCTCATGCTCTTAATTTTGTAATCATCCTTCTGCTATATATAAAAGCAAATAGATGTTGTTGCGGGAACCGACATTTTATCTTTGTGGTTGTAATTGCAATAACAAAGTAAATTTCTTACTTGAGATGAAAGGAAAATTGGTGTTGTTTTGATTGTATGGAACATATATGATATGTATAAGTTTTGAATGTTTGGAACATATATGATATGTATAAGTTTTTCTTATCTTGCATAAGCTTGATTGACACCTAAGAATGACCTTCAATAATAATGTCTCTCGATCCTTCTGTCGTTAAATTGTATCGATTCTCAACCCCTCCAATCAAATTACTTGCTCTTACTTTCGGAGTTGCATAAGTTATTTACATTTAATAAATTGTGGACCTTATGAGTTTGAATTATCTGATAAAACATGGTTAATTTGAAAGCCTTAAAACTGTTTAGGTTAGGTCATCTCCAACCATAAAGGACTAAACTTAAATTTTCACCTTTAAAAATACAATTACTGATGTATTACCCGGACTCAAACAGTTTTTTCCTCCAACATGGGGTCCCTTTTTTTTCCTTTTTAAAAAAAATTAAAAAATAGTGCAGCCGCTCGACTATACTCGCTGGTTTTAATTTTTTTTTTTAAATAGTATAGCCGGACGGCTATACTTGTTTACACGTGGCACCTACTCACCAGACGGAAACTCTTTTTCTTAATTAATAAATAGTATAGTTGTGCGGCTATACTTGTTTTGACACGTGGTTTTTTATAAAATAGTATAGCCGCACGGCGATACATGTTTTACACGTGGCGCCTACTAGCTAGACGGATCTTTTTTTAAATAATAAATAGTATAGCCGGGCGGCTATTTAATGTTTCTAAAAATGGTATAGCCGTGCGGCTATACTCGGCGCTATTAATTTGTTTTACACGCGGCGCCTAGGCGCTGTGCGGCTACTCTGTTTTTAATAAAGAGTAGCCGCCGGACTATACCCAATTTTTTAATTTGTTTTTAAAACGTAGTATAGCCGAGCGGCTATATATATAAGCTTCCATTGAGGGATCCCTCAAATTAGCTTATTTGAGGGACACTCTTGTAGGGTCCACTCCGCATTGTATTTCATTAATCCAAACCGTCTATGTTTTAGATAATCATTCAAAGATCATCTCTACAAAAAATCACTTGAATCCGATATCGTTTGACCACTCAATTGTGTTATTGAAAATTTTGTACTTTACTGAAGCACAGTGTTCATTGATTTTATAGGACATAATTGGATGTCGAAACCGTTTCCGATTTGTCTAATTTTTTGCAAGGATGATCTATGAATGTATACTTAAAAAATAGATGGCTTGGATCGTTGAAAAAAATTTCATATAGGGATCCCTCAATAGAAGGGGACTGATATATATATATATATATATATATATATATATATATATATATATATATATATATCAATACATATAAATATATGCTGGGATACTTTTTTCTTTTAAATTTTTTCTCTCATTTTTATTTATCGCTAAGAGTAGTTTATAGCATTATCCATTACTATTAGGCCATTACCCGAGTCTCTATTATCCCCTTTTAATTTTTTACTTTTTCAGAGTTATTACCAATATAAAGAATTTAGCACTTTCATGTTTAATACTCTATTATACACGTACGCATGTATTTTTTAATAATACATCCGTGTTCTGTACACGTTTTAAAGACTTGGTAAAATGAATGTTTTTTAAAAAGCAAACATAAAATACTCGTATTGTACTTGTACATATGTATTTCTCATGTTTAATACACTTATTTTTTACAAAATTTTCATAAGACACACAAAATTCACGTATTATATAAATAATTCTCACATATTATTGAATAAAAATAACATATATTAAAAATATTATATTAAAATATTATATAGTGGCCGACTGCTTTGGACATGTTGAAACTAACAAATTAATATCTATATAGTAGGAACTAATGTAACTAGGAGGGTGCTTTTTACTTTATTTTTTTAGCATAGCCGCTTGTGTGAGATCCCACATCGACCAAACGGAGAGGGGGTGATGTGCCTTATATGGCACACCTCGCATCCATATAGTGGGAGGCCTTTTGGGAGCTCACTGGCTTTGGGTTCGTAGGAACTCCGAAGTTAAGCGAGTTGGAGGCTGGAGCAATCCCATGATGGGTGACCACCCTGGGAAGTTGCTTCGTGAGCTCCCAGAAACAAAACCGTGCGGGCTGGTGAGAATGTAGCCAGGCCCAAAGCGGACAATATCCTGCTACGGCGGAGCCGGTCCGGGGTGTGACAGTTTGGTATCAGAGCCACTCTGCCGTGTGGTGCGAGTGTGCCGACGAGGACGTCGGATCCCTTAAGGGGGGGTGGATTGTGAGATCCCACATCGACCAAACGGAGAGGGGGTGATGTGCCTTATATGGCACACCTCGCATCCATATAGTGGGAGTCCTTTTGGGAGCTCACTGGCTTCGGGTTCGTAGGAACTCCGAAGTTAAGCGAGTTGGAGGCTGGAGCAATCCCAGGATGGGTGACCACCCTGGGAAGTTGCTTTGTGAGCTCCCAGAAACAAAACCGTGCGGGCTGGTGAGAATGTAGCCAGGCCCAAAGCGGACAATATCCTGCTACGGCGGAGCCGGTCCGGGGTGTGACAGCTTGGCTATACCTTTAAAATATAATATATTTAAATAGTATAATTGCGCAGCTATACTTATTTTGAGACGTGGCTCCTAATCGTTAGGGACTCCCTTTTTTTAAAAAAAAAAAAAAATAGTATACCCACGTGGCTAGACATATTTTGACACGTAACGCCTACTCACTAGACGGATCCTTTAAAAAAATAATAATAATAATGATTATATAGCCGAGCGGCTATACTCTTTATAATGGGAACCCTTTTTTTTTTTTTTTTTTTTAATAGCATTATCTATAAGAGTAATTTATAGCATTATCCATTACTATTTGGCCATTACTCGAGTCTCTATTGTCCCATTTGATTTGTTTACTTTGCCAGAGTTATCACCCATAAAAAGAATTTAGCATTTTCACATTTAATACTCTTATTATACACATACGCAAGTATTTTTCAATAATACATCCGTTTTTCGTACACGTTTTGGGCTATGTAATTTAAATTAAACCCGATTAGGTAATTATTTATTTATTTATTTGAAATATTTTTTAAATTCAAATATCGTTTAATGTTTTTGTCTAATTGAGTTTGTCCTTATCTGATACCTGTTGGAACATGCATCAGCTACTGTTTAAACACAAGCACTGAGTAGGGGTGAAATTCTGTTTCAAAGACTTTGCAATTCTTCAAGTCTCTGTATGCAAGAACATTCAGTTTTTAATTTACTGCCATATTCAATTTCATTATTCTATATGTTGTTTAATTTAATTGTTTAATTAAATTATTATAATAATATTGATTGTTGTTCCTCCAACAAGTTTCACTCAAGAGAACGAGTTAGATCAAAGGCAAATATTCCCACAAAAAAAAAAATAAGAAGAAAAAAATTGAATTCTTAAATTGATTTACTGTGAAATTTCTATTACTTCAATATCTGCTTTGAGTATGTTGAAACTAGCTAATTAATATCAATAAAGTATAGACTAATGCAACTAGGAGTGTACTTATTTTTTAATTTTTTTAAAATAAAAGGTATAGCCGTGCGGCTATTCCGTTTAAATATAATATATTTACATAGTACAGCCGGGCGGCTATACTACGGTATATCTTTTTTAAAAACAGTATAGCCAAGCGGCGATACTTTTTTGACACGGGTGACATTTTTTGATAGGATTTTTTTTCAAAATAGTATAGCCGCGCGGCTATACTTGTGTTGCCACGTGCCCACCTAATTGCTAAAGGGTCATAGTATAGCCCTCGGGTATTTTTTTAATTTTTATTTTCCCTCCAAACACATGATTCATGCACTCTTTGCAGATGAAAAACAAGAAGAAGAAAATGGATTTTTAAAAAAAACAAGAGGATGAATAACTAAGACTGCACTCGTCCACAGTCCTTCACAAACTTAATCTTGATTTTATTGAGTGTGATTAGAGCTTCTTGCATGTTAATCCTCTCTTCCGGCAATTCTGCACAACAAGCTAGAGCTAATCTCATAATGCATGATAAGCAATCCCTCCTACTCACAAAATCACCATCTTCCTCTGTTCCAAGTAAATCGGCATCAACAACTTCAACAATTGCAGCATCTGGAAGTAATGAATTTGCAATCCATTGCTTTAAATTCATCTCCCTAACAAACATTTCATCAGTTCGCTTCCTTCTTGTAAATGTCTCCATTAGTGCAACACTGAAACTATACACATCTCCTCTGGTTGAAATGATTCCTTCCATTCCAAACTCTGCAATATTATATATGTGAATTTAGTTATATATGATTACAAGAAAATCATAAGGTCACCTTGTTCATAATGAAGGACAACATATATAAAATTGAAAAGTAAACTAGTAACAGTAGTACATCACCTGGAGCCATATACCCAATTGTGGCAAGGGTCATGGTTTAGGTCATGGAATCTCCTTCACCTAAGAGTCTTGCAATGCCAAAATCATCAACATGTGCAACCATATCATCATCAAGTAGTATGTTGCTTGGCTTCACATCACAATGGACAACATGATTTGGACCATGACCATGATGAAGGTATTCCAATGAGGATGCAACATCTGTCATTATATTGAACCTTTGAAGGACATTCAATGGAGAGTTTTGATTTTGAGAGTACAATCACTTCTCAAGGCTTCCATTAGGCATTTATTCTAGTACCAAGGCTTTGAAATCATCTGCAACAACTGATGATTTTGATAAGATATCAGTGGCGAATATTGCTCAGAACATCACATTCACTATCAAAACTCTTGAAAGCCCCTTCAATCTGTAAATTGAAATTTGAAAACCTTTACAGCAACATCTATCCCATCTGAAATTGTACCTTTGTATACTGATCCAAAACCCTAGTGCCAAGTAAGTTGCTTTCATGAAATCCACCCGTCGCCCTTAGAAGTTATAGGTGTGAAACTCTTCTCCAAAGAAGTTGAGGTAACAAGGCAGTCTCTGTTGCAACTTCCACTTTCCTTTTCCTGCGTAGTATGAACATTGATACAGAGGCCACCAGGAGTAATGCTGACATGATCCCTGGAATAAGATACTTCAGGTTGGGTGAACTAGCATTCCTTGAATTTGGTTTGTGTGTATTATTTTTTGCATGGTGGAACATGGAGCCGGGCTGCACCACAGAGCCCCCCGTTCGAGACAAATGATTGAGAGGAGAGGTTTTGAAAAGGTCCACCTGTTGGAATTTCTCCTTGGAGTCTGTTGAAAGACAAATTCAGATACTTGAGATGGACGAGCGCTTCTAGAGACTCTGGAATCAATCCAGACAGATTGTTTTTGGATAAATCCAAGTGTTCTAGGCTTACCAATTCCCCAAATGAACTAGGAATAACGCCTTTTAAATTATTATTTGACAAGGAGAGTTGAACCAAATCTTTAAGACCCCCAATTTTGCTTGGTACACTACCTGATAATTGGTTGTTTGATAAATCCAAAGCTGTCAGGACTTTCAATTTTCCAATATCTTCTAAGACAGATCCATTTAGAAGATTGGCTGACAAGTCTAGGTTCAGGATATATTCAAGTCCCCACAAAGTAGATGGTATTGTGGAAGTTAATAAATTAGGACCTAATGATAGAATTCTTAAAGCTGCAGAAAAATCACCCAAGCAGGAAGGTAAAGAACCAGAGAGTTGATTACCACCCAAAAGCAATTCAGCTAGGTTGTCTAGTTGACAAATTTCAAATGGGATATATCCTTGCAACTTGTTATCATTCAAATACTATCCTTGAAGTTTTCCTAGTCTTCCCACAGAAGTTGGAATTGACCCAGTCAATTGATTGTTTCCCATATCTTGAAGGAAGTTGAGGTTCCACCCCAAAACCAATTGGCAATGAGGGAGTAACCCAACTCCTTATAAGCCCCTTGCTAGGTTTCTTAACTTTCCAATGTGAAACTCTTTACCTTCACATTCTCACAAAGGTTATCAAGCTGCTCAAGTTGCCAACATCATTGGGAATGTTACCCCTCAGTTTGCAATTGTATAAAGAAAGATATTGAAATGATGGAGAGAGATTCTCGAAGGCAACCGGAAGAGTGGTGTGTAATGGATTACCTTCCAAGTATAATATCGTCAAGTTTCTAAGATTGGCCAAACAAAAGAGAATGTTTGCTTCTGGAGTTGAAGTATCAATGGTCAAATTATTTGTGTGCAAGCTAAGTAAGTCAAGGTTTGCTAAGGCACAGAGCGTGCTAGGAATAAACCCAGTAAATGAGTTACCGCCCATTTCTAGCTAGGTGAGCTTAGAACCATTATTAGAGATAAAGTTGGGAATGGCACCACTGAGTTTATTCATTCCTATATATAGCAATTCTAGGTTCGGAAGTCTAAGGCCTATGCTACCTAAGAGCTGATTACTAGCAAGAGAAATTGCTGTTAACATGGACATATTGAAGATTGTTGATGGGATGGGGCCATTGAGATTATTAACCCCGAATGAAAAAACCTGTAAATGCTGAAGATCACCAATCTCATCTGGTATAGTACCTGCAGCAATAAATTAATATCAGCACAAGCCTAAGTTTAATCTTCTTTTGCTTTGTATCTACTGCTTGCTTATACTTATATGGAGGTAAATTCCTTAAATAAGATACATTTTAGTCTAGTGGTACATAACTTCCCGATGTTGAAAGATGTTCTAAATTATTCGAATCACATTCGTCCTATTAATTAAATACGAATCTTAGTTATGAATTATTAATTAAGATGTAAGTAATGATAAATCATGAAAGGAACAATAGTATAAAATGAACAGAGTTGACATTGTTGTAGGCAATATAAATCCCCATTAATTGGGTCAAGTTCCCAATATTTTTGGGTATGCTTCCACTGAAATTGTTATTCTCCAATACTAATAATTCCAGAAGCTCTTTGCATTGCTATAATTTGGATGGAAGCGGACCACCAAACTGGCTGTTACCCAAATTCAGCACCTGAATATTAGGAAGATGCTGACATATATTGTCTGGAATGCCACCACCATTCAAGCTGTTTCCAAATAGTGTCAACATAGTCAAAGAAGACATGTTGAAGACAGTCACAGGAACATGCCCTTTTAGGGCATTGTCCTGCACATGCATGAACTCCACCTGATATAGAGAGTTGATCATTTTCTGAAAAATATTGATAAACTCATTACAAATGCATGTATATATAATTAATGACACTACAACATTGTTGTAGTCAAAGCTTAGCCAAGTTACTGGTCAATGTGTTGTTGGATATGTGAGATTCTGATTACGCATGTGATTTGGACAAGCGTAGGTCCACTATAGGTTTTGTATCCACTCTTGTTGGAGGTCCAGTGAGTTGGAGATCAACTTTGCAATCTATAGTTGCCTTGTCGACTACTGAGGCAGAATACATGGCGGTAACAGAAGCTATAAAGGAAGTCATCTGGCTTCAAGGGTTGTTTGACGACTTAGGGGTTCAACAGGACCATATGGATGTTCATTACGACAGTCAGAGTGCTATTTATTTATCAAAGAATCAAGTTCATCATGCACATACAAAACACATCGACGTGAGGTTCCATTTTGTTCGTGAAATTATTGATGAGGGAGATATTCTTCTTCAAAAGATTGAGACCTCTGAAATTATGGTTCAGCTCCAACATCAGTTGTTGAACCAAGCCCCACCTGCAACCATGGTGAGGAGCCCCCACTAGTATCAGTATCCTTGATTCATTAAGCTTTGCTAACTTCACTTTATTGTCTGCTTCATCAATCACATTCTGCATTGAAAAATCATTACTCTTATTATTATAATTTGTATTGTTGTCGTGGTTGTTAATGTTGTCATTGTCGATTTGGTGGGAGGAGTGAAGATGATGATCGTTCTCCTCTTTTGTCTCAATCCATGGTTGTAAAAAAAATCTACATATTATTTTCTTTTCATAACATAGCAAGCCGCAGTCTTGAATAACTTACAAATGGCATCTCTATAATCATCCTTATAAATGGATTAGAACGATTGCGGAGAATGTTGGCTATCATCCTTAAGGTCAGCAATCCCAACATATACTCCCAACGTTTTAGCATCCTCCAATATCTTAATTAATTCTAATAAACTAATACAATATCCTATAAGATATTAGCTAATATCATAAACATGAAAGCAGGAGAGCTAGTAGTATAGTACTTGTCATGTTTATACCAATGCTCAATGTACATCGTATGTCTTTGACATTGAAAAAAAAAAAAAACATTTTTTGTATTTAACGAAGAAAATGAGTTTTGCATTAAACGACAATCACATAAGTGTCGTGACACATAGGATTTAGAATTGGCCTGCCTTGTCGCAATGCCTTTGAAGTATAAAGCATGTTTTACTTTGACCCATAAGCACTGGCAGACCTAGTATGAGCCCCACTTAGGGATGGCAACGGGTCGGGTAGGAGCCGGGTATGACAATACCATCCCCATCCCCGCTCCCATCCCCGAACCCATCCCCGTTTATTAGGTTTCAGGGAATCCCCTTCCCCGTCCCCGTCGAGGGACTATCCCCCATACCTGCCCCGAATCCCCGAATTTTTTGCATAAAAAAATATTTATCATACATTTTAACATTAAGTTTCATATTAAATTATCATTCAACACATCCAAATTAACTATAAAGTTCAACTCAACTATTCAAAATCACATCAATATGAAATTTCATAGAAAATTACGAAAAATTAGGAGAGGGAAGTTAACTTAGGGTTAAACATAAATATTATAATTATATATTTATTTATTTAAATATAAACATATATATTTTCGGGTCGGGTTCGGGAATGGGGACGTCGATATCATCCCCTCCCCATACCCGTCGGGGATTTTTCAAGTTCGGAGATCTCCGTACCCGATACCCATTTAGCCCTGAAATCTCCCCCCGTTAGGGTCGGGGACCCGACGAAAACTCGCCCCTACGAGGATTTTTGCCATCCCTAGCCCCACTTGTATTTTATTTTATTTTTCCTTTTTCACTTCTACTAAATATAATCTTATTGATGCTATAGAAGACTTTTGCACTCAAAGAAAAAGGGAAATAGCCCCCACAAATTGAAGAACTTAGTAAAGGAATTAGCCCCACTTGTATATATATATATTTTCCATGTGTTGTATATGTAATCTTGGTAATGTCTATAATTTTTGCTCTTTTTATTTTATTTTATATATTTGTGTGCATATAAATTGTTTTGACTATTTTCTCTTGGAGGTTCCATTTGTAAGGTTTGCTTTACTTTGTATTTTTATTCTTGAGTTATAGTTATATCCTAAGGGCCCGTTTGATAACTGTTTCAATTTTAGATTTTAGTTTTATTTTTTATTTTTTGTCCTAGAGTATAGAGGAAAAATAGAGACAATGGAGGTGAGAATGAGAGTGAAGATGGGATTGAGATGGAAGATTAGAGGGAATGATGGGAGGGAGGAGTAACAAAAGTGAAAACAAAAACAAAAAACAAAAAAATTATTTGAAATTGTTTTCACTTTCAAGTTTTATTTTCACTTTTGTTACTCATCTCTCCCATCCTCCTTTATCATCCTCTCTCTCAATCTCATCTTCACTTTCATTCTCACTCTCATTTCCCTCTATACCCTAGCACAAAAATAAAAACTAAAAACTAAAATTGAAATGGTTACCACGTGCTCTTAAATTTTTGTTTTTGTCAATTGTTGTCACGTAATTTTTATTTTGTCCTCTCGGACTGGGATTTACAAATAAATACACTATTTATTTGGTTTCAGTCTTTGACCTTCTGCCCTCTCAGATTTTTGTGTCCTCTTTTAGAAATTAATTATTTCTATTATTCTAATTTCGGACACGCTCTTCCCCCACAAAACCTATTTGATATTTGAGTTGATTATTATCTTGATGGCTCAATGGTCGAATCTTCCTCACGATCTTCTTGTGTCCATTGCCAAACTTCTGCTTGTCTTGGAGGATTTTACTGTTTTTGGTACAGTTTGTAGATCATGGAAATCAGCCGCGATCAAGGAAAACTTTACTAGAACATCACATCAAGTTCCATTGCTTATGCTTCCAGAAAGGGAGGGCGCCACAATCTGAGAGTTCTACAACCTGAAAAAAGGCAAGATTCACAAACTTAATCTGCCACCATTAGCTAAGGAAAAGCTGTGTTATTCTTCCCTAGGATGGCTAAAGACTCAGTCCAATAACGATTCGAAATTTAATCTATTGCATCCTTTAAATCATGCCCATGTTGAGCTTCCGGATCTTGAGATATTTAAATAATCTCATCCTCCTCATCTAGATCTACTAAGAAATATAGCATTAGTGTTGGGCAAATTCGTTGTAAGGAAATTCACCTTATCATCAAGCCCTTCTTTCACATCAGATTACATTGTCATGATTCATAGTTGGGGTAAATTTGCGTTTTGGAGACCAGGAGACCACGAATGGACCATAGTGGATGATGCATTTGGAAAACCATATCATATTTATTCTGATTAAACTTATCATAACGGACAATTTTATGCAGTGAACTCTTCTGGCAATGTCTTTGTTTGTGAGATGGAAGAACCTAAGAAAGCAAAGATGAAACTTGTTGTTCCAAGCAGCTACCACTACTCATTAGTGTTGCTCTTCTTGAAAAGCAATACCTGGTGGAATCAGCATGAACCTTATTGGTAGGTTCACGTTTTTTTCAAAGAAACCACTCGGTTTAGGGATTTTGAGGTGCAATTTAGTAATGGGAATGGAAGGATTTCGGAGGTAAAGAATTTAGGGAACAAAAGTTTATTCCTATGTTATAATTCTTCCTTCTCTGTTGAGGCATCAGACTACTCTGGATGTAAAGCATCAGACTACACTCAATGATCTTCAAAAGCATAACATGATATATTATTGGTTTCGTATTGTGTGTTACCCTTTTAGGGCTAAGAAGGGCGTTTCTGACTACTAAACAATCAATCATGCGCCCAAGCAAACCTCATCTGGCCGAGGTTATTTTCAAACCTTGGAACGGTAACATGGATTTTACTAACCTTCGGCCAATTTTTATTCATTAGTTTGTTGCTCGTTTCTATTCGAATTAGGCCAAATGACATTCTTAACCCAATTAGTTGGCTTTAGACATTTGAATCTCTTCATAAGGTATGGTTTCTGTTCTTAAAGTCCCAAGTTTTTTTTTTTTTTTTTTTTTGGAATTCTAAAGCAGATTACATAGATGTCTCCTTAGGAACGCAAGATTCCTAATTTCACAAAGTTTGTATGTGTGGTGGTGACACTAATGAGTTCTTCCTACATATCATGACAGTAGTTTTGGAGCTTTTTTCTTTATCAAATAATTTTTCAACAAGAAAAACTATATAGAAAATTACAATGTTTTATTAGAGGTATAAACGCCATGCATATGCATGAAATGAGATTGGGGCTTAATTAAATTGACCCACTATAATGTACATTTAACAATTCAAAAGGAAAATTTAAAATTTAAAAAGAATCTTGAATTATATGAACTGTTTTGTTATATAATTACAGTTTTTCTTTGTATGTATAAAAAAAAATCTTTGAGATAAAAGAAATAGAGAAAGCTGAGAAAATCTCACTTTCCTTGACATGAAATTTGATTCAGCTCAAACATCAGTTGTTGAACCAAGTCCCACCTGCAACCATGGTAAGGAGCCCCCACTGGTATTCATATCCTTTGATTCATTTAGCTTTGCTAACTTCACTCTATGATCATCCTTATAAATGGATTAGAATGATTGCGGAGAATGTTGGCCATCATCCTAGAGGTCAGCAATCCCAACATATACTCCCGACGTTTTAGCATCCTCCAATATCTTAATTAATTCTAATAAAATAATACAATATCCAATAAGATATCAGCCAATATCATAAACATGAAAGCAGTAGATCGACTTGAATAGTACTTGTCATGTTTATACCAACGCTCAATGTACATCGTATGTCTTTGACCCAAAAAAATATATATATATATACATTTTATGTTTAACGAAAAAATGAGTTTGGCATTAAACGACAATCACATGAGTGTTGTGATACGTTGGATTTAGAATTGGTCTGCCTTCAGAGGACTAAGAGAAAATTTTCGCAGTGCCCTTGAGGTATAAAGCATGTTTTACTGAGCCCCCACTTGTATTTTCTTTTCTTTTCTTTTTCACTTTTATTAATATAATCTTATCAGCCCCACTTGTTTTTTTTTTTTTAATTATATTTATTTATAGTTTTTCAGTTTTGTATATGTAATCTTGGTCATGTCTATAATTTTCGTTCTTTTTATTTTTATTTTATATTTTATATATTTGTGTGCATATAAATATTTTTGAACTTTTTTTCTTGGAGGTTCCATTTGTAATTAAGATTTGCTTTACTTGGTAACAACAATCACATAGATGTTGTGATACATTGGATTTAGGATGGGCATGCCTCTACTTGGATAGATCACAATTGGGGACGATGATATAGGATATTTTACTTTGGATAGGTGATAAAAGTCATTTAGTCGGGTACGACGTCTTAATTTTTGTTGTTTTTAATGAAACTTATTTGATCATTGTGAAAATTTGACAAACTTCTTTGAGGGTATATACGTGAATGAGGGTTGGTACTTAAGATCAAGAAGTGAGATATGGCTAGGTTTTGGTGCCTAATGAAAGTGATAAGGTTTTTAGGATTCTATGGGTTTTGTCCACAGTATAGGTTAAGTCGTTGGGGATATTTATATACAGTCCGTTTTCGTAGAATTTGCGTTCCAAAGAGTTTGTGGTCACTCACTCTTGAATCTAATCTAAAAGTGTAGAAAAAATTGATTTAAAATTTCGTATAAATATTTATATTATTTTAACTTATCCAAAATATGTTTTCTGAAAAAAAAAAAAAAAAAAAAACAAGGGATATATATAGTTTTCGTTAAAAAAAAGTAATGGGTGGTGTCAATAGAATCCTTGTAGTTGGATCATTTCTACTTTTGGTAAGTTATAATAATATAAATATTTACATGGATTTTAAATCAGTTTTCTCCGCACCCTTAGTTTAGTTCACGGAACGGATTTAAGGGGAAATCACTTCCCAAGTCATTTTTCAAGAAATGCAAAAATAAAAAATTCATTTCCTACGTTTGGTAATATCGTGAAAATAATCGGTAGATATCACTTTATTTTCAAAAAACATATATTTCAAAAAGGTGTCAAAGTGTCGGGCAAGGATCTCATATACAAAAAGGTCAAAATGTTATTGTTTCCCTATCATTTGTTTTTAAGAAAAGAAAAGAGGATAAACTACATAAAATGGGCCGTGTAGCTTGAGCAGTTTTATAAGTATGATTGTCTGGAATAGTTGAATTTCTCTCACATCCTGTTTGGAACCTCCGCAGAATAAGGAATTCACTACTTCAGTTCAGTTGCAACTGAGAACGTTGCAATAGTAGCTCTGGACATTGGGTTCTGGAATTTTCACGTCTTTCGACTCAAGCCTATACCTGTAGCAAACCGAAATCTCGAGCACAAACACATCTGTGGTACCGTTACCGTCCGAGATTTTGTTGGCCACGTCATCAGCCACGTAAGCATCGAGCGTGGAGAGTTTGAAACTAACTAGTGTTTGGTTGGTGGTGGTTAGAAGCAAGGGACGCAACGAGGTTGCTGCGAGCAGCACACGTTGGTAATGTTGATCTAGACGGGACTGTAGTAGAAGAGCGAGACCTGGAGGCTGTCACAGTAGATGTCCCACTTCTTGTTGGGGTTCATGGGGTTCATGGCTAGGTGAACTCGGAGGGGGTATTGCAGGGCCGCTGAGTGGACTAGGAACTCAGGGTAGTTTTAGTACTAGTAGTGCCAACCATGATTTTAGAGATGTTGGTGGCTTCTCGGACTTTGGCTTTGGCTTCCGGTAGTACAAAACATATTTTAACTTTACATAAGTCATATACTTGGGCACAACTTCTTTTCAAATCAAACAACTCTTGGTGAAAATGAGTTTGTCATTCGACTATAGACTAGTCACATATCTATTGTGAAAAAAGAATTAGGATGTTTTTTAAGAAAAATAAAAATAAAAAACTTAGAACATTGTATAACTTATAAACGATGTCTCAAAGAACGTTGTAGTAGACGCTCTACCAAACTGTCTTATTGATATTATGAAATGTTTTTAGGCCCCTTAAATTTAGGATCTTATTTCGATTTCCTCATGAATTTTCAATTTATTTATGCCCTGCCTTAATCTTTTAAGGTGAGCCAATTTGTCGCTACCATCAAATTGAGGGTTATTTTCATTCTTTGGAGAATGATCCAGGCATAGCTGGGCCGGAGCCTCGAACACTACAAGCCATTGCTTCTTGATTCAAAATCATCAACCAACAATGCTCTCTTTGGAAGGCATGTCTGACTAGGCCAATGCAAGTCTTGCAAGTGGGTCTAATCTAAGTGATGTGTTTAGTACCCATTTTATTCACGCTTTAAATTTGTGATTATAATTTTATTCAAGTCCTAACTCTTCTTAAATAGACTTCAGAAAATAGTGAAAACAAATCAAGTGGTAACAAGACAACCATTCAGGAAATAATGGCAACAAGACAAGAGGGGACATGAACCATGTCAGATAATAATTCAAGGAAGAGATGAGGAGATAGAGGAGATGGGCACAGATGTAAGAAATAATTACTAGCAAATGAGAGGAGATGGCCACCAAGTCAGAAAATAATTCAAGCCATGTGGGATAATGGCCTACAAGTTTTCACTTTAATTGAAATAAAATTAAGTTTGTCAAATTTTTAATTTTTTTTAGATTAAATTGATCAGAAAAACAAATCATGAAGTTATAAACAAAAATTAGCTCAAGAAAAATTAACCACAAAAAAAAAATAGAGTTAAACAATTTAATAAGGCTATGGACTCAACGTTTTTGAGTCTAAAGGGTTGGGGGGAAAAACTATTTAAATTCAAACAATACATGAATAGTTGTATTTTGAACGGTGAAAATTTGGGTTTAGCCCTTTTAGTATTGGAGATGGCCTAGAGCTGAATAAAAGGCTAAAAGCCCAGAGAGGAACTCAATTTCGTGTAAATGCAGCCTCTTTATTGTAGCTCTATGAAAATAAAAGAACAGTGCTTCCAAAAGCCAAAATAATTTTCTTTTCCCTTTCATTCAGCAGTGAACTACACTTGAAAGGAATCAAGCATGGCTTTTAGAGTCTTCTGAGAAGCTTGCCATTGCTTGTCACTTGCACTTACCACAAATAATACAACAGTGTTTCCCTTGGCTGTTGCCTTTGCAAGATTGTGAGAACCTGTAAGAGCAAACGGGGTCTCCAGCGCATACTTGTAGTACTGCATACAAAAACAACAGAGGAAAGCTTGCATGAAATTGCTACCAACAGAGAGAATTCATGTTCAGGTAAGGGTAGAAAAAGAGATAGCTTCTTAAGCATACACAAAAACAGATAAAATCAACATACTACAATGTGACGAGAAAAACATAGAGGAAAAATGATAGTATAAGACAATGACAAGCTGGATGGCCAAGAAAGATTGTACCGTCAGGTCGCCGCGCTTTTCAACTGTCGTCTCAAGAAGCTCATCTGGATCAAATGTGTTTCCTGTAACAAAAGGGCCAAGAGAAGCAATCACCTTCGCAGGGTTGCCAATATCTTCAATTGTTGCATTGGGTTTATTTGTCAGGCGTATCAAAGGTGAAGCCACAACCTGAAGTTTTCCCTGTTTTTCGTCTTCAAATTTTACCTCCACCCAGGGCTCTGCACACTTTGGCTGGCAGTAATTACCAGATAAAATGTTTGCCACACGCATCTGTTTCCAGGTTGGAGGAATAATGAACTGGTAAGGCTGCACATTTCCTGCAAAGAGCAGAGTTTCTAGCATCATCAAAAGAGATAAAATTTCAACTAAGAAATGAGTTNGATGTTATTAATTTTCTCTTGTACTTGTAGGCAAATTAGAATTTGATCCAGATAAATGCAAACAAGAGCATAGAACAATAACAAACCCAAAATCCTAAAATCTGCGTTGGAAATTTTGGAGGGTAAAAATGAAACTACAAACTCAGGAAACTACCCACGGAAAAGCAACTTTGTATGGACAAAACAAACGTCATTTGTACTCCAGCTTCAAGAAACTGCAGCTCTCTAAAGTGATCTTTTTTTTTTGGAATTAATTGGAAAAAAGGTATGTATATTCTATTAGTATATATGTATCTTGAAGCTCACAACCATCCTGATTTCAAACTAATTGTTCTCTGTAAAATGGCTAGCTAGCACAAAGAAAAACGATAAAGAACAATCATTTCAGCATTTTGATATTCCTCTGAGAGTCCTACCTCTTATTTTCTGCTCAGATGCTAATGTACTTTTACCGTCTGTCATTTTCTAGAAAATTGAGGCACTCTTTTTAGTCTTCTAAATTCCAGTCCTGAAACTCAACAGTTCTTCCTTCTCCTTTATTGCCGGCTCCTGAACACTCTCCTTACTACTTTTTCTTCATGGAGGCTAGAAGATTGATTGACCTGGTCAGTAGAGAAAGCTTTTCTTCACAGCTTAAATCTTCATGCTCAGGCTACAAGATTGCAGGTCACTCAATCCTCACCTCTCCTTACCACTATGTAATTGTCGACATCAATTTTGTCTACAAATAGACAAGTACCCCATCCAAAAGAACTAGCTATTTCTGCACAATCTGAATTTTCTGTGTCCCTTTTATTGCAATTTCTAGTCAAGGCTCAGATTCCGCTTGTTCTTCAACTCAAATCAGCCCCCAAGTTATGAAGCAGACATTCTCTTGTACCTTTCGGGATACCTTCTAACATTCTTCTCTTTTACATCCAGAGTAATAGTGTCACTTATCTAGTTTTCTCCCAGGTTAGATTGGATCCATTTAACTTCCTATGACCACAGTAAGCTAAACTCCTCCTTCACTTTACATTTCAAACAGGATTATATATTTGAGAAATCAAACCGTGGAAAACTTTCATTCGGCGATTCAGAAGAGCTGGACATTTTTGCTACTAAAGCAAAACATACCTCAAATGCGGTAGTGCAGATTCTAAGTGAGTCTTTAGCCTCCACTGAAGAAGTCTTAACAAAGAACTAGCTTCTCACACACACATACTCGATTTACTTAATGAAATACCATCACGTCAGTACAGAGAGGCCAGGATTGATTGACCTGAAAAGCTTTCTGATACTTTCCTATCGTTACTCAAACAAGGAGCAAAAAAGCACCAAAGAATACAAGTAGATATACACCCACACAAACATACTACACCTTCAAACAAAACCAAAACAAAATGTTTCTAATTCCTAGAATAAAAAATAAAAAATCACAAACCCCACTTCTGATAGAGTCTCTTATTTGTATAAGATTCCTGGACACTCTTCAAAACCGAACATAGAAAATCTTCCTGTAATTGCATGATGCTCTCTCTGCTCCTCCGTAAAAACCAAGATTATGATTTTGGAATCTCTTTACTACCAGACTCCATGACGGTACAAAATGAAGCTCGAATGCTCTAGATTACGAACTAACCAACTGTAACGGCATATCCTATCCCAATCAAACAACTGACTCATCACATACTTACATTTCAGAAAGAAGATTTGTCCAGGTTCTTCTTCTTGAGAAACCACATTTAGTCTTTCGGTGTAGAGAAGTAACGTAGCGCAGGCTGCCGGTTTTTCCACAATTAGCAGACTTATCTTTCAGAATAATTCTGTCATTGATAGCTAAGCTAGTGATATAATAAATGGATCGTTTAGCAAGGAATTGCACGATTTGCTACATCATTTCCTAGTCCTAGACACCCTAACCTTGAGTACCATAAGTTTGACATCAGAAAAAACATTAAGGATGCAATCTGATAGTTTCGTAAACCTTAGGGACATTTTGTGATAATCACTTATATATAATTAAGCAGCAATCAAAATGTAGGTCCAGTGGAGCAAAATTAAAGAAGACATGAGTGAATGATTAAAGAAGGAAAGAAATAAAAATGAAGTAAAGTAAGTACCTGCGCGAAGAGCGGGAGTGTCTTTAGCAGAGGCTTTGAAGAGAACGAAGGAAGGGTCAGAAGGTGAGGGTGGGAGGTAGGAGCCCACCACCGCCTCCTTAGCTTCTGCTGAAGGCACAGTAAGTGGCTCTTTCAATATTGACTCAACCAGAGCAAGAGGAAGCAGACCAAGTCCTCCTTTCAACAACAACTCTCTTCGTTTTTTACTCTGTGCCTGCTGCTGATAATTATGACGAGGCAATGGAGAAGGCGAGAGAAGTGGGGGCAGTTTTGAACGTGAAGAAGAAGTAGAATGGCTGTTTGAGGAGGAGGAGGAGATGAGAGATGAGGGTATTGGAGGAGGCAGAGGACAGGTAGCCATATTTTTTAAGAAGAGAAGGATTTGATTTGAAAATTGAAAGGGTGGATACGGTATGGATAATAATATTGACTCAACCTGCCCCTGGCCCTCCCGCTCTTATCCAATATGGCAATATCCAGTCTTTGCTTTTTGCTTTTGGTTCACTCACTTCACAAACAATCTTAAGGCTGATAAAATGGCGCGTCCATCTATTCTACAAAAAGAATGAACAAATTTAATTTCCCTCCTTTTTGTGGTCTTCCTTGGGCTTTTGTTTTAATTGACGTGCATAACCAGCCTCAACTTTTTTCCTCGAAACCAAAAGGAAAGTTCAACAATTCTAACTCTTTGACCATTTACGCTACTAATGATAGTGAGGCCAAACTAATGCGAATTATTTAGACAACAAAAGGCCTTTAATTAAATTTCATTAATTTTGTTAGTTGGCCAAAGCAGTGTGTGCCCGTGACATGTCTATTTGTACTCGAGTTCAAACCCTCTCTCCGTATATTAGAATAATTTAGAATATCCTTCTTTGTTAGAAAAATAGAATTGTTACTAATTTAGTGTTAATAGTTTTATTAGTCCCTAAAATTTGACCCGATTTGCATTTGAGTACGTATCTCAATTTTCAAAATGGTTCCTGTGGTCCTTTAACTTTAGTTTCTTTTGGACAAATGTCCTGCCGTCAATTTTGTTAACTTTTTCTGTTAAATGCAGGGGCAAAATGGTATTTTTATATTAAAACCAAAAAAATGAATAAAAAATCATATCTTTAAAATAACAATAAAAGAAAATCAAATAAAAAACCAACAAAAAAAAGAAAAATCAAGTTTTGGGGGAGTGGAAATAGGGATAGAGGGGGAGGGAGAGAGTTTAATTTTAATTTTTTAGTTTTTTTAAACTTTTTTATTCATATTTTAATCAATTTTGATACAAAAATACTATTTTGCCCCTACACTTAATAGAAAAGTTAACAAAATTGACGGTAGGATCATTTGTCTTAACGAAACTAAAGTTAAAGGACCACGGGAACCATTTTGAAAATTGAAGTACTCAAATACAAAATAAGTCTAAATTCAGTGACTAATAAAACAATTAACCCTTAATATACGGATATTTAAATACAAATTTAAATTCAACAGCCACATGGTTTTCACATTTGTCAATTTTCTTTAACTTTTTCTTTTGAAATTTGACAAGTACCAAAAATTATATTTATTGTAAAAAGGAACTCCACATCAGTTTACAAGATTGTTACAGCATAGCAATGATAGCATGGACGATGACGATATCTCCATGTATATATTCTTTAATTAAAGCCAAGCATAAATACATCAACTACTCCCATGTCAATGTCATCCCAGCTTGTAATTTGTTACTCAGAGTAAAGCAAGCAACCCCACACAACCGAGGCCGACCACGTCGAAATGGAAAAGTCTTTCCGAACGGCAGCATCTTTACGTTTAGGAGGCGAGCAACCCCGAAGCTTCCTGGTTTTGGAGAATTGAAGCAAATAATAAGGCGGATATTTTTTCAGTGAAATTCAGCCTGAATTTCGCAGAAAGAAAACCCAGAAGAAATTTTTTAAAAGACAAGAGAGAGAGAGAGAGAGGAGGAGGAGACTCTCACTGGCTGGTTGAGGGCATTTCATTTTACTTGGAATTTTGGAAGAAAAACCAAAAACCCAAGACTAAAGCTTTAGCTAGAACACCAGAGATAGGAGGAGTTCAGACTTTTTTTTCAAAACAAATTCATTATGTCTTCTCTTCTGGCTTTGAGTTTATTCACTACAATTCAGGTACTGCTTCCTTAATTTTGGCTCTTCATTGCTTTGTTCCAATTTTAATTTAGAATTTGATGTTATGTTATTTTAATTTATCAGCTTGTAGTTTGTTTACAAATACCCTACTGTCATGGATCTAAAATCCCATTTCTTTTCATAGATTCAAGCATTTGTTCTGATGCATGCCATGTTCATCTTTTGATTACTTTGCAGATTGTGTGTGACCCTCATGGTTTCTCAACAAGGACAAATTAATTGTCATACTTGAATCTGATTGTTAAGTTTCGAACTTTGTGCTGGAAGCCCAAGTTTTTGTTTTCTTTTGTTTTTGCTTTTGCTTTTCGGGACAAACTATGCCCAATCTACGTCGACTGGTTAGATGTCCTGGATGTCGGCAGCTTCTTCCAGAGTTGCCACATTTTCAGGTCTACAGGTGTGGTGGATGTGGTGCCATTCTTCAAGCCAGAGGTAATCTCATCCTCTCTTTAATTTAGCTATCTACTGCTAAAATATGAAAATTATGAGAGAATATTTGTTTATAGGAATTTTCTATGTATTCTTCTCCTTGTAGGAGGTCATATTTATAATACAATGAAACCTGAATAGGCAAGTAAATAATAAATTCCTATATCTATTTAGTAGGAAATCAGGAATTAAAGTAGATCAATTACAATTATAATAGGAATTCTTGGTGTGTAACGAAAGTAAGTCAATATCCACAAGTCACGCCAACACTCCCCCTCACGTTGGTGCATAGATGTCGCCAATGCCCAACTGATCTAGTGAATTGTGGAATGCTTTACAGGAAATCGCCTTTGTCAAAATATCCACCAATTGATCCTCGGATTTCACAAAAGGAAACTAAAACACTTTAGCCTCAAGCTTTTGTTTGATGAAGTGTCGATCCACCTCAACATGTTTAGTACGATCATGCTGAACCGGATTATGTGCAATGGCTATAGCAGCCTTGTTGTCACAAAAGAGATTCATTGTGGATGTAGGTTTATACCCAAGTTCAGTAAGCAACTTTCTTAACCAAAGAAGTTCACAAATCCCTTTAGTCATGCCTCTGAACTCGGCTTCTGCACTGGATAAAGCTACTACATTATGTTTCTTGCTTCTCCATGTCACCAAATTACCTCCCACGAATGTGAAGTAACCCGATGTGGATTTTCTATATGTTACATTACCTGCCCAATCTGCATCTGAATAACCATCAATATTTAGATGACCATGCTTTGAGAACATAAGTCCTTTTTCAGGTGCAGACTTCAAATATCTAAGTATCCGAAGAACTGCATTCATATGGTCTTCACTTGGAGAGTGCATAAATTGATTGACAACGCTCACCGCATAAGCAATGTCTGGTCGAGTATGTGACAAATAGATCAATCTTCCCACTAACCTTTGGTATCTTTCTTTGTTAGTTGGAACTTGATCCGGATATTCTCCAAGATGATGATTCTGAACAATAGGAGTGTCCGCAGGTTTACAATCTAGCATTCCTGTGTCTGTCAACAAGTCTAAGACATATTTCCTTTGAGAGAGAAATATGCCTTGCTGCGATCGAGCCACCTCAATTCCCAAGAAATACTTGAGTCCACCTAGATCCTTCATCTCAAACTCCGTAGCCAGATAGTCTTGTAGCTGTGATATTTCCTGTTTATCATTCCCAGTAATAATCATATCATCAACATAGATTATTAATGTTGTTACCTTCCCTTTTCGATGTTTCAAGAACAGAGTATGATCTGAGTTGCACTGTTTGAAACCATTGTTCTTCATTGCCATGGTGAACCGTCCAAACCATGCACGTGGTGACTGTTTCAATCCATACAATGCTTTTCGTAACCTGCAAACTGTTCCAGTCTGAGTAGTATTATATCCAAGAGGAATGTCCATGTACACCTCCTCCGTGAGTTCGCCATGTAGAAAAGCATTCTTTACATCAAACTGGTGTAGTGGCCAATCCAAATTAGCTGCAAGGGACAATAAGACTCTGACGGTGTTTAACTTTGCAACTGGAGCAAAGGTTTCTTCATAGTCTATACCATAGGTTTGTGTGTACCCTTTTGCCACAAGTCTTGCCTTGTATCGCTCGATAGATCCATCTGCATTGTGTTTTATAGTAAACACCCATCTACATCCGATAGTCTTTTTTCCTCGGGGTATAGTCTCCAATGTCCAAGTCTGATTTTTCTCAAGGGCTTTCATCTCCTCTTTTATAGCTTGGACCCACTTAGGATCTTTCAATGCTTCAGAGACCTTGGTTGGAATATGGATAGCAGACAACTGATGCACAAAAGCCTTGAGTGGTTCAGACAGCTTCTCAGTGGATACATGATTTGCAATTGGATACTTGGATGTCTTGCCAATATCAGGTGAATAACGGTTTGGTGGCTTCCCACGATTTTGCCTGAAAGGTAATTGATATCCAATAGTTTTATCATCTAAATGCACAAGTCTAGTAGGAGTAGTTACCTCAAGGATATTCTCAGGAGATTGGTCTGTTGGTACTGTTGAGTTAGAGGGGGGGTCTTCATCTTGTTGTTCTGTATTGTCTGTAGGTGTGAGACTTGGATCAAAAATATCTTCGCATGGATCAGGTGGGTCAGGCAATTGATCGCTATGAATAGGCGATTGGTCGCTTTTCGACAGAGAGTAATCTCGTGCTCCAGACTCGGAATGATCAATCATTTCTGTACAAAGGAGAATTTCTTTATTTTCCAAGTTGCTCCAATTCTGCTCTTCACTTCGTATCTCCCCCTGAAGTGTAGAATTGGATGATGGGTCATGGAAGAACAGCTCAGATTCCAGAAAGGTCACATCCAAAGTGACATAGGTTCGTTGGGTAGGAGGGTGATAACAGCGGTAGCCTTTCTGATGAGTGGCATAACCCACAAAAACACAACGAAGCGCACATGGATCAAGTTTGCTACGTTGATTTTTGTGGAGATGAACGAAAGCCACACATCCAAAGATTCGGGGTGTGAGTACCAAAACAGAAGGCAGAGGTCTGTGTTGTGCAAGCACCTGTAAGGGAGTTTTAAAGGTCAGTACACCAGAAGGCATGCGGTTGATCAGATGAACTGCGGTGACAATAGCATCATCCCAGTGATGGCGAGGAACATGAGCGCCAATCAGAAGTGCTCGGGCGGTTTCAAGAAGATGTCGATTCTTTCGTTCAGCAACACCATTTTGTTGTGGTGTCTGAGGACAAGTCGTCTCATGGATAATTCCATGTTGTTGGAAGTAAGTCTGAAAGTCATGATTGACAAATTCTCCACCATTGTCTGAGCGAAGAATCTGGATTTGAGCATTAAACTGAGTTTTCATCTGTTTGTGGAAAGATTGAAAACAGGAAAACACTTCGTTTTTATTCTTCAGCAAATAAAGCATGTCATCCGTGTACAATCATCGATGAATGTGACAAACCATCGAACACCAGAAGGAGCAGTGATAGGAGAAGGTCCCCAGACATCAGAGTGAATTAACGTAAATGGAGTAGTACACTTGTTCATACTCAACGGATAGGGCACACGGTGACTCTTGGCCAAAATACAAGTATCACATGTGAAGTCAGAGTCCTTGAAACCTGAGAATAAATCTGGTATAAGATGCTTCATATAACTAAAAGACGGATGTCCCAATCGACGGTGCCACAACCAGATTTGCTTTTGTTTGCTATCAAAGGGATGTGTCACGCTGTTAGCCATGCCGGGACTGAAGTCATCGACATAATATAGCCCCCCTCTCTTAGTACCACGACCAAGAATCTCCTTAGTGTGAATATCCTGAAGCAAACAAAAACTCGGGTAAATGAGTACACAACAATTCAATTGTTCAGTAAGCTGACTAACTGACAACAATTTAGTGGATAAAGATGGAACAAGTAAAGTATTAGACAGTGTGAGAGAGGATGAGAGTGCAACAGTGCCAGCCCCTGTCACAGGATAAGTAACACCATTGGCATTTGCAATACAGGTTCGTCGAGGTTGTGTAGTATTCAGAAAATCATCATGATCAAACGTCATATGATCAGTTGCACCGGAATCAATTATCCAGCTCTTGGAATCAATCTTATCGGAAGTATGGAATCCATAACCAGTACCATTACTGGTCATATTGCATTGTCCTCGATCTATAAGAGTAGCCCACCAATTGGGGTAGCCATGTGATTTAAAACAAGTCTCACAAGTGTATCTCGGATCACCACAATATGCGCAATCTGGTCCATGTGTCGGGGTCGTTAGTCTAGAAGTCATAATCTGTGCAGCGGAAGATGCATAGGATACAGGTTGAGTAGGAATTGGGATCGGAATCTGAGCCTGAGTCGGGGCCGGAGTCGGAGTCGAAATCGGGATCAGGGTCTGAATCAGAGACAAATTCGGGGTTGGGGTCATCATCGGAGTGGGGGTCGGGGTCGTCTTCGGAGTCGGGGTCGGGGTCGTCGTCGTCATAGTCGGGGTCGGGGTCGAGGTCGTCAAAAGAGGATCCTGATTCTGGATCGGGTTTGGGGTCAAAGTCTGCATCTGTAGGAGCAGAGCCATCTGGGCACTCAACTCAACGATGGTTGGTGGATAATGAGAGAAGGAGTCGGTGGTGCTACCTCCATGAGGGTTGAAAAAATCATCAACCCCCATAGCAGCGGCGGGGGTTTGAAACTAGAATCAGCAATTTCAAGATCGCCGCTCTGATACCATGCTAAAATATGAAAACTATGAGAGAATATTTGTTTGTGGGAATTTTCTGTGTATTATTCTCCTTGTATGAGGTCATATTTATAATACAACGAAACCTGAATAGGCAAGTAAATAATAAATTCTTAAATCTATTTGCAGTAGGAAATCAAGAATTAAAGTAAATCAATTACAATTATAATAGGAATTCTTGGTGTCTAAAGAAAGTAAGTCAATATCCACAAGTCATGCCAACATCTACTTCATTTATTGTTTAATTCATTTCAGCATAGAGATTTTCTGGATATTAAAACATCTTTCTGTGGGATTAGGCTGATTATAACCCTCAATGTCTTCATACTTCGTAAATATATTTGTCATCACTTTCTCAAATGATTATAGATTAAAGACTTAATTTGTGTTCCTTCTCCTGGGCCTAGCATCATGAAACACCCTTGTATTGTATTCCGTTCCAACCAAATTACACAGAAACCGTAAGTAGGATTTACAGCCCTGATGTCTCCAACTTCCAACCTCTTAGCTTGCCTAAACGGCTGCATGATCCAAACGCTCTCTAATTGTGATAAGAGCAGAGCAAAGTCCCCCCACTTCCTCATCATGTAGACTCCTACGAAACCCGAAATTCCATGTCAATGGAAAGGAAAGAGAATCAACACACATACTAGCCGTGGAATTATTGTGTGATCAGAATTTAATAGCTGATAAGTCTTTCCAACTTTAGCAACCTCTAAAGAAGTTTTCTCAAGGATGAAGATAGCCCCGGGTCCTTTCTTGGAGTTATGGTCTACTGAGGTAATTGGAATACCCTCAAGTTCAATTGGGTTACCCCCTTCGTTTCCATTACTCTGAGAAACAATCATAGCTCTCTTGTTGATGCCCGCTGGCTACAAAGCCTCTGTTTCTTCTGCTCTGTCATATACTGCCCTCTTCTTTCGCTTCTTTCCCTTCACTGCATATGGCCTCAACCATCTCCGTAGCTTGCAGTCACCATTTTTTATCCTCAACAGCAACCTCAATCTCTGCAAGCCTTGGCATGCATCGAGTCCTCAACAATCTCAATCTCTCCAGACGTCACAACGCTGGCGCTCTTTTGACTACAGTTCAGGTTTTTTATTCACCTCTAAATTTATTCCCATTTTACTCCAACAGCAAGGACATGAGCCTGTCTCTTTTCTATTATTGGAACATCCTTGACTAATCTAGCCAACCAATACTGGTTCTTGAGGGATCTGAATTGGAAAGGTTCTCGTAAATTACATTAGCCCCTCAGAATTGAATTACTCTTTCCTTTAGTTATTTATGTAGCTTCAGCCGAGGTAGGATTGATGGAGAGCTACAGAGAAAAGAGGAGAGACCTTCATATTGTGTTCATTGAGTTGGAGAAAATATATGATAGGGTCTGAAGCAGAGATTTGTGGTGTGTTATAGACTTCCTACCAAGTTTGTGGATGTGATTAAGGATATGTATGATGGGGAGATGACTAGTGTGAGAATATTGATAGTATAACTAGTGGGCTTTTGAATACCATAGGCTTACATCAAGGGTTGACCTTAAGCCCTTGTAATTTTTCCTTGGCCATGAACGACTGTTATGTTCTTCGCATATGACATGGTATTAGTTGATAAAACCAAATTAGGGTTAAGTGTTAAGTTAGAAGCATGGAAGAGAAAGTACTTGGTATGTGGAGTAACTTTAGCTTAACTAGGAATAGACAACAGAACACAGTAAAGATTGGTGACCACATGATCCCTAATGAAGGACAGATTGAAGAGGATGTTATCAAAGAATTAAAGTGTCATGGACTAAAGTAGTGAACTGCTTTTCAAGTGTTGTATCACTGTAATGTTTATAGGAAGTCGAAGAGAATCTTTTATAAGCATGGTTCTGAAATAAGGTGAGTTTCGTCAAGATTAAGATAAGCAGAAGGGTGTTTTCTTTTTTTTCTTTTTTATTGAGTTAATCGGTATACATGATTTTTATTCATTGTTTAGTTTGGTTGTGCAGGATTAGATCGTTTGCCTTTGCTTGGTAATGGTTCCCATGATGAAAAAAGCAGCCATGACGATCAACACTACTGGGAAACTGTAATGTTAAAACTCATAATCATGATGAAATCACTTTTGTTTCGTATTTCTTGCCATATTTTTATAATTAATTGAAAATTTTTACAATTTCAGGGCTCTAATGATTCCAGCCTCGGTGACTATGACGAGCAGATTAATGTGGCAAGCGTACCGGTAAAAACTCATAACCTTAATTAAACCAAATTTTTTTCCTCATATCTTCTTGCAACTCGAACTTATTTTCAGTTTCAGGGCTCTGTTGATTCCAATCCGAGTGTGTCTCCTTTAGCTTCCATTAGTGCCCGTGTGGTAAGGATAGTGGTCAAAGCACATAACTAACCCAAATTTTTAACTTTGACATATTATCTTGCAACATTTTATAGTTTTAGTTAAACTTATTTCCTCAGGGATCTGATGACTTCAATCCTCGCGTTAGCACTGACTATGACGACTCGGGCACTCTAGCAAGTGCAGTGGTAAAAACTCATGACCATAATTTGCTCCCTCTTTTAACTATTTCTTGTGAGATAAGCAAGCAGGTTTAATTTTTAATTAAACGTATAAATAGTTGTAAGGCTCTTACAGTTCATAATTGCAGGGCCCTTCCGGTTCAAATCCTCCTGGGTCTGTTGCTATTAACATTGGCTTGCAGGTTGAAAATAATGATCCACATCACAGGACAAGGGTAATGCTCAAGACTCATACTCATGATTAAACTAGCATTTTGTTAATATCTCTTGTGAGGTTTATTTGGCACCCATTTTAACTTCAAACTGAAGTGATTATAACTTCTATGTAGGTAACTGCCTTAGAGTTGACCTTTATGCTCGTTGGTTTCAACCTAGAAATATTGTCAGCCGGTTTCGATCAGATTTCCTCCACAAGTAAGCCTCGTTATGCACTGACCAGTTTGCTGTTGGCCGTTGCGGGTGTGTTTACTTGCATCTGGGAGCTCATTTATAATGTTATAAAGGAGAGAGATGCATCTCCGAATAGCACGGTTTTTGGTACGTTGCCTGACATTTTCGGATTGGGACTTGCCGTGATTCAATGTGTTTGCTCGGCAGTGCAGTATTATTTCCTCCATCATCATCATAGTAATCCAATGAAACTGTCCCCTGTGCCTGTCTTTTTCTTCACCTGTTTGGTGGTTTTGAAATTAAAAGGAAACTAGGGCCACACTGTTGTATTCAGCCACATTATATGGTTCATGAGTTCTGAACTTCTGAATGTATAACTAAATTATGAAATTGCCCAAAAATTAGACAATGTTGCACATTCATTTTTATATCCAACTATTTGGTCGCATCACATTTTTTAAAATTATATATATCAAACCTGTTGTAAAATGAACTGGAATATGTGCGAATATTGAGCTGCACGTAAAGTAGATGAGACACAGCATTTAACGAGGTTCGGCTATGCCTACGTCCTCGGAGAGCAGCAGCAGTAACCTTTCATTCATAACATAATAGGGCTACAACTTTAGTATTTACAATATGTATGCTCACTGAATTTTCTCTCTAGGAGAATTTCTCTTTGCTCTCTTTCTCTTCACACACTCACCCTCTTTCTTCCTTCTCTTCATCTTCTCTCATTTCATCTTACATTACAAGCAAATATAATGCCTATTTATAGGCAAAGCAAATGGCTTGGTTTGGTGGGTGTGTGATTTGGTTTGGTAGGTGTGTGGTTTGATTTGGTGGGTGTGTGGTTTGATTTTGTGTTGAACTTGAATGTTAGAGCATGTGGGCTTCAACCATTCTTCTTTACAACACTCCCCCTTGGAGACCACATGTCCCTAGATTGGTTGTCTCATTAAAACCTTGCTTGGAGAAAACCTAGTAAGGTAGAAAACTGATGGAAGGAAGAAAGAAGAGTATAACAATCTGTATAGCATACTTCTGGATGCTCCCCCTGATTAATATCTCCCCCTGATGTCTTCATGACTATCTTTTGGAGTGAGAATCTTTCGGAGTGAGTGGAGGATGTAGCCATTAATAATTCTCGTAGTTGAGTAAGTAAATATATTTCCAGTGAGCTATCTCTATGTAAATCATAAAAAAATTTCAGAGTCCGCGTTTCCAGCAAAACTTGGGCTATTTGTAAGTTCACTTGAAAGAATATGCCCGTACATGGTGTTATGCGGGAATAGCATCAAATATACCTCACATCATCCCAAAATGATGGTGATGGAGTTGAGCCTTATCTGAAAAATATGATGTCCGGTCCAATATACTTTCGGAAAATCCTTAAAGTGTCCAACGGATAATCCTCATAAAAATGCTTCAATACTTTCTTAGTATAAGCAAGAATCTCGTTGGCATAATGCTCAATCTTTAAGTCGAGACAAATAATTCTGGAACTCTTGAGAAGCTTTAATGTGTTACAAACACATTATAATCAATATACTCACTAAAGCAATTTATGTACATTAACATTGAGTACAGATTTTGTGCTTCAGGCACATGTCATTCAGGGACTTGCTTCATGCAATTTCAATCCTTTCAAGGATTTTGTTTAAAGGGATTAAACTTTATGACACATTATATAGCTTTAACCCAGCTATTTATACATCTTTAGGGAATCGCTTCTGGCAATATGCTCCGTGCATTTAGTAACCCTTAAAGATAATATGTTGGTCTCCGTAAATGTGCAATAAAGGGGCACAATTGAATCTATAAATATGGAGAAAACCCAACGGCCCTTATTTATGCCAAAAACATTGTGTCATACAAAGTAGGTATATTTCCTTCTATTCCGAACACCCAAGTATAACTTTCAGTATTAACAAATTTTGGGGTTCGTACTGTGGGTTTGTTCTTTTACGTTCATTCTCATCTATAATGGAATTGCCTCATACCATTTTGGCTAATGATATTGTCGACATTTAATAATTGAACGTGGTTCCAATCAACACAGCCCATTGATGATTTGAGTAGCTTCTCCAAAATCAAAATTTGTCATTCATCAATTCATGATCCCACCATTCTCATGTGCATGCGCATACATCAATTATAAACATTTCTTTGCTTTTGGGTACCCAAGCCACTGCAGGGGGTTTTTATTATGTGAGAATGTGGATTATAACCTCCAACGGAGCTTTATTTTATAGTAAGGCGTGGATATTCTCCATTTAGGGAGTTTGAACATTTAGAACCCATATATCTGTCATGCTGCAGGCATACTACAGATTAATACATACATGTCAATTAATTTCTGGGACTTTAACCCATACAATTTGCTACGCATTAGGCGTGCACAATATCAATATTGACATGTCAAAGGATTGTCCTTTCGGGACTTCAATCCACATTGTTTGCTACGCAACAGGCGTGCATCATATTGATCACTGCTATACCCATATTTTGTTCTTATGAGACTTTAATCTGTGCAGTGTATTATCGATGTATCCAACTTGCAATCTGTAAAATTTGCGTTAATAATTCATGGATACATACAAACCATTCTTTTGGAACGGACTTATTGACAGGACCCGACCCAATTTCCACTTTGAAATTCAGGCCAAGCCCTGTGCGTGTCCGACACCTGGCGAATGTTGGGCACAAAAGACCTTTTTACCTTTCTTGCTTCAAATTCTCTTTAAAATTCCCTTAGACTTCTGCCGAAATTTCGGCAGAGCCTCCCCTGTATTTTGACCAATCCCAAAATTTTTCACCTGTTAAACAATCAGTACATCCATCCCAACAGCCAGAACGTCTCAAGTAACAGATCTCAATTCTATTTTTCCACTAATACTAGATATCAGAGCATAATCTAAGTTTTCCAGGTTTCAAGGATTTTCTACAAAACTCTACCTTGGCGCGGAAGCTATGATTGGCCCGGTGGTGGATCCCGCGTACTTCTACGGCCTGGGGGTGAAAACAGTTTGAAGATGTGAGTGGACCAAACATAAGAATTCTTGAAAACAGTTTAACAATCATAATACCACCCATTATAAAAATTGTTAAATACTGAATACGTACTCTCCATTTAAAGTATACTAAACTCAAGCATTCTATGTAAATCATATTCAAGCTCGATAAATTTTATTCAAAAGCACTGAAATCAACGCTTGTATAAAACACTGAAACCAAACTTGTATAAAAGTACTGTACTCAAACCTTGTATAAACCTTGTTAAATAACTGAAGAATGTACTCGAATAACTGAACAAACATATAGAAAGATAATGCACGAATATCAAAGAAACCAATATAAAATAACTGAAAGTTATGCTTGAATAAAAGAAATTCAAAATCCTCTGAAAATACCACCTATTTGTACCCCTGTCTTATCCGTCAATTCCCTGGCAGGTCTCGAGCGTCACGCAGGCTACCCGAGCCGCAAACTGGCGAAATCAAGGGACTATGATCAGCCTGTCCCGCCGGCAGATTCCTCGATGACAACAAGTCAACTCGAGTCGCTCTGGCAGGATGCAGGGGACCGTAGTCAGCCTGATCGGCAATCCTGGCAGGTCTCGGGGACACAGAGTCAGCCGAGCCGCAATCCTGGCAAGTCTCGGGACACCAAGTCTGCCGAGCCGTAAATCCTGGCACTCACGGTCCGAGCATCCCCGAGACTCGTGAGGTAAAGTCAAGTGCACTGACATAAACTGAAATCGGACTGGATGTCCGTAGACATCGGTCCAACTCTGGGTAATCACCAAAAATAAATGTCTACGAGGTGGTTTTAAAATAAATTCCTTTAAAAAAAACTGAATAATAACTGAAATCTCAAGTTGTGCTGCTATTTCTTCTGCCATAAGCCTCAAAATCTGTTTTCTATAACTCTTAAGCTTGTAAAAGTAAGCAGCACACAACTTATAGAACTATTTTTGTACTAATCATGCTCGGAAACACAATAAAGCTTGCTCAAGATCAGTTATGGAATTTAGTCAAATAAATTCGTTTATAAAAACTCTTTTATAGAAAATCAATATAAAATCACTTATAAAATCTTATTTATGGAAAACCTCTACATAACTTATTTATATAAAATAATTCATGAAAGAAAGTCCACTCACAGATGGTCCGAGCTACTTTGACACTTCGAAGGTCTCTTTTGCAATCCTGTCGGGCTCCTGGTGCCTGATTACCCATAAAGATTAAATTAATAAACTGCTGAATAAAAAGAATTTCAACTAAACACCCTGGCCCCGGCTCCTAGAAATACATGCACTCGTTTCAGGTTACTCCTATGCCCACCTTAGCTTTTTGGGACAGTTAGACCGGCCTTAAGGGACCCGAAACCTCAATAAGCGGTAAGCTGCCAGATCGGCCGATCATGGACACCGCGGGTCCACGGTCTCCGATGGTCAATCTGGGCTCCTCTAGAGGTTCCTCTCAGAGAAGGAATCATGTTCTGCGATTTTGGTCCGAATCGAGATCCGCGAAATCCCTCATGCTCGTGACGGCACGAGGGTCACAAAACTGCACAGAACTTCCTCACTACTCTCGCCCACGCGCTCCAGCACGCGCGGACAGCTTTGGGTGTCCAAAGCGATTTCGGGTGGCCGAAAAATCTCGGAACCAAGACTCCAAATCCTACCCTAGGTAAAACACCCCATTTGGAGTCACTTTTGTTCTTGGGCACACCCCAAAAAGTGACCATAAGCAGTAGTTTCGAGCGGCCGAAGTTCCAACCAGATTTCAAGTCGAAAATCGAACCCCTTAGAGCTAAAATCGATCGAAACCCATATACCCATCAGCTAGAACACGAAAAATAGCTGAGAAACCATACCTTACTCGATCGATTTGGTGGAGAAACGAAGGAGAATTTTGAGCTGGAAGTTCAGGTGGCTTCGAAGGAACCTCTGCCGGAAAACATGGTTTTCCGGCCAACTCAGGGCGGCCCCGGGGTTGTGATTGGTCAGGTCCTGACGGTGACACGGAGGCGGACCCGATGGTACCCACGGCTGAGATCGGCTCGGCCTGTGGTGACCGGGCCGTCGTCGAGAAGGCGAAGGGTCGCACGGCCCAGTTCGCGCGGGAGAGAGAGAGAGAGAGGAAGAGAGAGAAAGTGACGGGGGAGAGGAGAGAGAGAGGGATAAAAAGTCTGACTTTTTGGCCAAATTATCGTTTTGCCCTTCGCGATTTTTAGATCATATCTTCTTCATTATGGCTCCGATTCGGGTCTACTCCGTGTCTACGAACTCGTTTCGCCGCGCTCTACACAATGGCGTAAGCGGCATTCCCAAATTCTTTCTCGATCAAATAGTCAATTTTCCCCCTATTAAATAATGCGATGGCAAAATAGTCTTTTCCCTAGAAGATATTTTCCTTACTTTTTAGATATTTTGGTTTGGGTTATTACACTTATCTCCCCATTTGGTTACCTTTCAAGATAAAATATCAAATAAGTATATAAGCATAAAATGACACAAGTATTGCTTACATCCTTAGGTGGGAGAAACTTTTCTCAAGTATCATTCAAGCTCGTATCGGCCCAGTAAATATAAAGTAGCGCTTGATGATCTAGTTATATCCTGCAAGAGCAAAAGTCACAATTCTTTTCTCTGTCAAAAACAAATAACCCTCAGAGTTAGGATCACTGCATGGATTCTTTCTTCGGATGTTCATTCTAAAGAAATAAAATCCCTTATGAACAGAGAGTTATAAAAAGAAACAAAAGATACAAAAATTGTGATATTGATTGCAAAGTAAGGTAAGCAATCAAGGAAGGAAGCTGGTGGGAGCAAACAACAAGCTCTCATTTCTCCTAGTCTAGAGGGACCTCAGGAGATTAGAGCATAATGTCGCCTTCACAGTTCCTTGATGTAGCGGAAATGTGATCAGGGATAGTCTCGCTTCCTGAATGGATAATCAGAGATAGCCTTGCTTCTCAGGCATATTGAGTACTCACTGATAAGAAAAACAAGTAGATATCGCATCACTAGGTATGGAGAAAACTGGATATCTTCTGCAAAGAAAATTTCGTTAGTAACACATTTATACACAAATACAATGAATAGGTAGAACCGGTGAATTTTAAATTAACCATAGGAAAATTGCGAGATTCTCGGGATACTTTTGAAAAAGTAGCTCCGTGAAATCCGTAAAGCAAGATCGGCTTTGACGAAAATAATACTTGAAAACGCCGAAAGTGCCGACATGCATTATTAGAGGCCACGTGAAGTTTTGGACTCTTGCGAAAGAAAGAGATAATGTGGGGATTCGAGAAGATATTGGGATCCTGGAAATGTTGTCACAATTTCATCTATAGATATTGCCTTTGCAAATCTTGATTGGAGCAACTGCGTTTCAACTTAACTTCCTTCATTTTCTGAAACTTTAGTTTTTGTAAAACTTTCTTCGAAACCTTCTTAAAATGGCTTCCTCTTCTTCCTGTCCAAATGATTTCAATTGAAATGATTCTCCCACAACAACCAGTGACGCCAAAGTTTGGCGTCCATCCTTTGTATCCCAAAGTCGTCATCTCACAGTTAATGATTATGTGATGATGAATGATGCTACTGCTATCATAGTAGCTAGGAATTTCATTACTCCAATGGATGAAATGCTGTTGACAGGGAGGTCTGAGGAAGAGGCTATTAATGACTCAATGGCTTCTAGCATTCAGAGTGCTGCTTCTGTTTCTAACATGGCTGATCGTTTGCGTGTTAGAGCAAACGAGGTTCAGAAGCTAACAACTGAAAATTCGTCTCTTCAAAGAATGCTTCATGAGTCTCAACAGGAGGTTGAGAAACTTAAAGGAGAGAATAATGCCTTGTTGAAACTGGTGAGTTCGTACTCCGTTGATACACTGAGAAGGCTAGACATGCTGCAGGTCTCAAATGAAAGAATTTTGGGAGACCACGAGAGGCTCATGGCTAGGCTTAAGCGGCGCCGTCCTCTTCCTTCAAAGGCTTCCAAAACATAATGTAATTTTATAGATTTTACAGGGCCTGCACCTTCATTGCAAGTGGAAAAATCTATATGTTATATGTTCCTTTCGTGTTATAATAATTGCGCACATTCTTAAACTTGTATCTGTGGTTTTTACGTCTTTTCAAAATGACGGTTTGGAACCTTGTGCCTTATAGGTTCAAATAACCATATCCACTCTCCCAAATTTCATATTTCAATGTATGTGAGCCCGTAACTTCTGGCCCGGGCTAAACACAAACTCAGAATTTATTCGTCCTTTTCAAATGGACATGAAATATGGATTGAGTAAAAGCCACGCTAATATCACAATATAGTAGTGAAGAGCATTAACTACTATATACCCACAACTTCAAGTTCAGGATCTCTCATATATTTGGGTCCATGAGCTTCCGGCCCAGATATAACAAAATATGTGGGGAGCCTCAATTCATTATTTGAGGTTTATACTGATATTATCCATTTCACGGTGTATTTTTAACAACCGGAATTCACAAAATATATTTCTTCCTTGAGGTGATTATAACAGAATCGAACTTTATTAAATTCATCATTCTCTTATGCCAAAGAAATATGTGGTGTACCACAATTTGCAATAATACCTCAAGGGTTGTCCATTTAACTGTTGGAACTTTAAGTTCTCAATACTGTTAGATTTTGAACTTCAGGCCAAAATCACATATTCTCATGGTATGGATATTCAATCCCTTTAGATTTTGAACTTCGGGCCAAAATCACATATTCTCATGGTATGGATATTTTTACCATTTTCTGTACGTATTTTGGGACTTCAAGTCCTTACATAATTGTCCATATTTTGAGAAACTTCTGGCATCTCATTTAATTGCTCATCCATGAGTTTAAGGAACTGCAGGTTCCCTTTTGTATATAGTGACGGTTTACCCAAAATGGTTAATATTTATGCATACGTCACTATTCATGTGTATAGTACTATTCATCAAGTCATGAATACATATCTATTCATGTGTGCAGTACATTTGCCAGTACAGTTATTATTCATGTGTACGGCACTTTTAACCAATATGATACTGTTACATCATCAAGGAACTCTAGGTCCTTATTTACATGTCAAGGATCAAGGATCTTCAAGTCCGATCTCTTGTTTACAAGTATAGTACCGGAGAGACTGTCAGCTCTCATATCAATATCATCATCAAGGATCTTCGTGTCCTGATGTAATTGTATGATGAGGATCAAGGAACTTCTGGTCCTGATCTGCATACTGTAAAAACTCATCATACAGCATAATTAATCCATAAAATAAATTACTGGTAAATAAATTACTGGTATGGACGATAAACCCGCACCATACTTTAAATAAATGTGAATGTGCGGTAAAATAAATTCGTAAATTAAATTGCTTGCTGTATGTACGTTAATCCCGCACCATACCTTAAATAAAATTAAATGTGCGGTAAAGTAAATTCATAAATTAAATTGCTTGTTGTATGGACGTTAATCCCGCACCATACCTTAAATAAAATTAAATGTGCGGTAAAGTAAATTCATAAATTAAATTGCTTGCAGTATGGACGTTAATCCCGCACCATACCTTAAATAAAATTAAGTGTGAGGTAAAGTAAATTCATAAATTAAATTGCTTGCAGTATGGACGTTAATCCCGCACCATACTTTAAATAAAATTAAATGTGAGGTAAAGTAAATTTGTGATAAAGTAAACGTGCTTGTATGGACACTAATTCTGCTCCATACATTTAAATAAAAGTAAAGGCGTGGACAATAAACCCGCACCACCCTTTTAAATAAATAATGTTGTATGGGTAATAAACCTACACCATACAGTAAATAAAATAATTGTGGGATGGGTAAAGTAAAGACAATTATTTGTGGGTTCATATCAACACCACAATGAAATAATATAATATTATTATACTGATATATTAGTGAAAGCTAGACATATTATGTTGGCTTTTCTTCTTTTCACCTGCAAATTTCACTAGCTTTGGATGTTAGTATGAGTATTAAATTGTGTGGAGAAATAATAAAATAATAGAAAAAGTAAGAGGCAGGGAGCTTATCCTTCCAGTTGGTTTGCTAGTATATCTCTCTAGCAGACCACAACTTCTCCACTACTTTTCTTCCTTACATCAACATAATGGTTAGTAGTATAGATAATAGTGCAGCACAAAAATTATACCTGAGAGCTTCTCGTGCTAATAACGTGTTGTAAAATGAACTGGAATATGTGCGAATATTGAGCTGCACGTAAAGTAGATGAGACATAGCATTTAACAAGGTTCGGCTATGACTACGTCCTCGGAGAGCAGCAGCAGTAACCTTTCATTCATAACATAATAGGGCTACAACTTTAGTATTTACAATATGTATGCTCACTGAATTTTCTCTCTAGGAGAATTTCTCTTTGCTCTCTTTCTCTTCACACACTCACCCTCTTTCTTCCTTCCCTTCATCTTCTCTCATTTCATCTTACATTACAAGCAAATATAATGCCTATTTATAGGCAAAGCAAATGGCTTGGTTTGGTGGGTGTGTGATTTGGTTTGGTAGGTGTGTGGTTTGGTTTGATGGGTGTGTGGTTTGATTTTGTGTTGAACTTGAATGTTAGAGCATGTGGGCTTCAACCATTCTTCTTTACAACAAAACCTTCTTCTTCTTTTTTTTTTTTTTTTTTTTTTTTTTTTTTTTTTTTTTTGGGTTCTAAGGGAGCCGAAGCTCAGTAACAAAACTGCATAAACAAACTTCTTTTTGTCTATTACAAGTCAGCCCCAAATCGAACAGGTTTGATTTTACAAATGAACAAGAAACCACTCGATATGTAAACGCATATCGATTATGAATGCAAAATAGGAAGCATGAGCAGCATGTCCCGCTTCTAAAGTACCCGATATTTTTGTCAGCGCTAATATCAAGTCTTTATCTATTTTGTTCCCTAGATCCACGCATGCTTCTGGAGATTTCACCTTGTTGTGTTTGTATATGTTCTGATGAGTTTGTCTTCTTCTCTGTTAGGCTTTCATATGATTTGTTCTCTTTGGCTTTCAGTTATGGCTAGGGTGGGGATGAACCGGTGGAACCGACCAAACCGGATTGGTTGGGGTGGTTTAGCTTGGTTATTTTTCTCTCTATTTTTATACAAGAGAACCCAGTCGGACCATTACTTTTCGTTTTTCATTTTACATGTGTCGCATGATGTAGAAAATGAGACACTAGAAATATAACTCACCATTAGGGTTGATTGTACCCACTCTGTATATAATATATATATATATATATATATCCCGTTTTGATAGAAGAATAAACATATCAGTTTAAACCCTAATTACTTTTGAGCAATAATCTCCAAAATAATAGCAATTTTCCAAAGTCTGGAGCAATGTTTTTTTTCATGAAAGTTGTGTTACCTAATTTATTGGTAGATGTGCTTGTTATATACAATTTGGGAAGTGTCATAAAAACAAAGTAGGTTTTATTGAAATTTCAATAAAAACTTTCTGATTGAATCATGGTTCCGAGCATATCCCTAGCATTACTCGTTTTTTTGTATTTCTAATGAATAATATGCATGGAAATATTGTCATCATCCATGATTTTTTTCATTGGTCAAGTCACGCGAAATTATAGAGTAATACGGTATTATCACATTAACTAATGATATTTTCACTCAAAATATGTGATGTGTCACCTTAGAAATGAAATAATTATTCTTTTTATAGCTGGACTAGAAAACAAAAATGCCCCAGCAACCCAACGCTTACCTCCAATGCCACCCCTATGTCTTCTTTTTTCTCTGCCGGCCATCAACAATCATTAGTCACAAGTAAGCCAAATCCCCATAACCCAATAAATTGTTACAACTAGGAAACTTCATCATCATTGTCAATGAATAAAAAAATTATCTAATCTTAATATCTGATGGAGCTTATTAGATTCATAACCGAGAACCAAAGATAATACCCAACACAATCAACCTTTTCAATATCAATTCCCTATTGGTCAATTTGTAGTTTGTCTATGATACACCCACCTCCCATTACAACCTTTTTCACATCTAATGACAATCTATAATTTAGAAGTCAACAAACCAGTGAGATCTTCATCAATAAGAACATATAGATGGATCTTGCGGTAGCCACCAAAAGGTTGAGAGGCAAACATGGCTATGATTTAGCAATGAGAGAGTAGGTGACTGGGTTGGGGTGGGCGATTGCTCGTCTCTTGTTTTTACTAATTTTTTTATTTTCTTAATTTTATTTTAAATAATAAAAATTAAATTCCAATTCTAACTGTGAAATAAAGTGTGAGTTGTTTAAAAGTATAACATATAACATAGCATATTTCGAGTAAAAGTGTTGTGATAGTGTACTATTCTACAATTTCTCCAACTCGCATGATGGAACAAACAATCTCGTAAACCACGCCCTTTTAAAGTTGTACCTGTCTGAAAGGGTACTTGGGTCTTTTCAAAGTATGAAAGCGTAACTTTAGAAAGAGAGAAGAATATTCAAAACTTGGTTCAAAACAACAAAAAGTAGCGAGCTCAGCTCTCATTATCCAGAGTCAGTGACTTCTGACTCAGCTGAGAGATGTGCCCATAAAAGATGAGCTGAGCAAAAGTAAAGAATTACGCTCATTACTCAGAGTCAGTTCTAAAGAAATGTTAACTGGAATTTGGAATCCAGTTTCTGGTTTCCAATCTGCTGGTGGAATCAGTATTTGCATTGCATGCAGCTGGGTGCTCTCCTCCAGAAGCTTCCTTCCTTCCAGCATATATACATAATAGCTCTAGAAAAGTAAATAACCCTTGTTAGCTGATGAGCCAATCTACCAAGTTCTGCAGAATTTGTAGGCGCTTCCTTTCTTTTCTTTTATTTCTTTTTTCTTTTGTTGTGAACTGAATAGAAACTTCACATATTAACTTTCCTTTTTATTCTTTGCTTCCATTTAATGTGTGGCTGTGAGTTTTCTGGCCAATAAATAATACTACATAGTAATGACTTACTATCGTAAAAAGAAGAAGAAAAAAACCAATTACTCTCATGTCAATGTCATCCCCTGCTTGTAATTTGTTACACAGAGGATTGCAACCAAGGCAGACATGGGATTTGGAAATCCTTTAAAACGGTAGCATGTTTGGGAGGTCTGAGCAACGAGGAAGTTTCCTTGAAGTTTTTGGAGAATTTAAAAAGAAGAAAAAAAAATAGCATTATGGTGTCACCACAACACCAATCTTCACCTCTTCTTATTCCGCGACTCTGTCTGTCCTCCGGAGAATTGGAACCATGTTGTGTCCTACTCCTCCTCAGCAGCAGCAACCTCAATCTCTGCAAGCCTTGGCACGCAGCCAGTCCTTGTGTCTTCGACAATCTCAGTCTCCCCGGACTTCACAACGCTGCCGCTCTTTAAACTACAATTCAGGTTTATTTATTTATTTATTTATTTTTTGTTTTGGTTCTCACCTATAAATTTCAATTTAAAGGTCCAAATTAGGTTCTCATACATTAGACTAGCCGCTCAAAATGTAGCAAGAATTGAATTATTTTTCCCTTTTTGTTATTTAGAGGTAGAGATTACTGTTTGGAGTTTGATCTCAACTGTTCAGTGCCCTGCCTTGAAAGTCTACTCTGCAGGCTGTTTTCGGTTCAGTGATCTCAACTGTTCCTTCCTACCAAGTTTGTGGATGTGATTAAGGTTGTTCATTGCAATTTTGAACGCCAAATGCAGCACAAGACTACGGGCTTGTGCTTATTGGCCTGAGAAAAAGCCCTTGCTTAGGAGATATCCTCTCTTTCTTGTTGGTTGAGCCTGATCTACGACCACTCTCTCCTTCGACGTTGGAGTCTGCTTCTTCTTCTTTTTCTTTTGTTGGCTGTCTATACCGCACCACCAGGAGATGCACTTGAGATAGGGAAGTTTGTGTAGTGGGTGGTGATTGGTGTGAGAACATAGTATAACTAGTGAACTTCTATATACAATAGGCTTACATCAAGGGTCGACCTTAAGCCCTTGTATTTTTTTCCTTGGCTATGGACGACTGTTATGTTATTCGTATATGACCTCGTGTTGGTTTATAACACCAAATTAGGGTTAATTGTTAAGCTTAGAAGCATAAAGGACCAGTTTAGAATCTAATATGTTATGTTATGCAAGAAAAAGTACTTGGTATATGGAGTAACTTAGCACAACTAGGAGTTGACAAGAAGACACAGCAAAGATTGATGACCGCATGATCCCTAAGAGTGATAATTTTTTGGTACTTCAAAGTTTGACTGTCCATAATGAAGGAGAGATTGAAGACCATGTTATCACAGAATTAAAGTGTCATGGACGTTAGTAGTGAACTAACTGCTCTTGAATTTTTGTATCACTGTAAGGCGAGCTTTGTTCTATGGTTCAGAATTTTGGGCCATCACAGCACGTTTCTAAAATAGTAAGTGTAGTTGAGATCTGGGGATGTTAAGATGGATATGTAGCGGCACTGGGAGGCACATGATAAGAAATGAGATAATCTTAAGTAAGTGGAAATAGTTTGCATAAAGACAGAGTTGAGCTGAGCTTAGCATTTGTACTTGCAAAAAGAGAATTTCTGAGTAACCGGCTAACTTTGGTGCAGAAGAATCACCTTAGCAAATTTGTATAATTGTTTGCAAAATTCGTCCACGTATTTTCAGATCACAGGACTTACTCCTGTCTCTCCCAACCCTGTATATTGTAGGAAACGATGCAGATTACAGTCCGGATTTCTCAAACGCCACAATTGAATTTATGATCAAAGGTGAGTTTCCTTGAAATCAAGATAAGCAGAAGTGTGGTTTTTATTTTCTCTCTCTCTTTTTATTGAGTTACTTTTATACATGATTATTATTCATTGTGTAGTTTGGTTGTGCAGGATTAAATAGTTTGAACATTAAGAAGAACCTCAGCAGGTTGCCTTTGCTCAGCAAAGGTTCGCATGATGACAACAGCAACCATTACAAGCAACAATACCAGACGACAGTAATGTTAAAACCTCATAATCATGATAAAATCATTTTTGTTTCATATTTTTATATGTACTTCATTGAACCATTTTTATAATTTCAGGGATCTGACGATTCCAACCCCACCGAGTCGCTTTTACCGAGCGTTAGTCCCCATGCTGACACTGACCAAGACGAGCAGGGTAATGTAACAAGGGTAGTGGTAAAGACTCATAACCTTAATTAAACCATTTTTTTCTCATACATTCTTGCAACTTGAACTTATTTTCAGTTTCAGGGCTCTGTAGATTCCGATCCGAGTGTGTCTCCATTACCTTGCATTAGTACCCAAGCTGATACTGACTATGATGGGCTAGACAGTGCGGTAAGGATAATGGTCAAAGGCCATAACAATAACAAAACCGAACTTTTAACTTTGACATTATGTTGCAACACTTTTATAGTTCCAGTTGAAACTTATTTGCTCAGGGATCTGATGACAACCTCAGTGACTCGCTTTTACCAAGCAGTATTCCTCGCATTAGCACCGACTATGACGAACCGGGCAATCCGGCAGTGGTAAAAACTCATGACCATAATCAACTCCCTCTTTTCACTATTTCTTGTGCGATAAGCAGTTTTATTATTTTAATTTAACTTAGAAATAGTTATAAGGCTCTTACAGTTCATAATGGCAGGGCCCTTCTGGTTCAAATCCTAGTGAGTCTGCAACAATTAACATTGGTTTGCAGGATGAACACAATGATTTTGGCCAGCCACATCACAGGACAAGGGTGATGCTCAAAACTTATATTAAACTATAGCATTTTGTTAATATCTCTTGTGAGGTTTATTTGGCACCCATTTTAATTTCAAACTGAAGTGATTATAACTTCTATGTAGGTAACTGCCTTAGAGTTGACCTTTATGCTCGTTGGTTTCAACCTAGAAATATTGTCAGCCGGTTTCGATCAGGTTTCCTCCACAAGTAAGCCTCGTTATGCACTGATCAGTTTGCTGTTGGCCGTTGCGGCTGTGTTTACTTGCATCTGGGAGCTCATTTATAATGGTATAAAGGAGAGAGATGCATCTCCGAATAGCACGGTTTTTGGTACGTTGCCTGACTTTTTCGGATTGGGACTTGCCGTGATTCAATGTGTTTGCTCGGCAGTGCAGTATTATTTCCTCCATCATCATCATAGTAATCCAATGAAACTGTCCCCTGTGCCTCTCTTTTTCTTCACCTGTTTGGTGGTTTTGAAATTAAAAGGAAACTAGGGCCACACTGTATATATATTCAGACGCTAAAGCTTATGACAGTAGGCAATATGTTTCCTGAGTTCTGTATACGTATCGATTACGAATGCAAAATAGGAAGCATGAGAAGTATTTATCTACTTTGTTCCCTGGATCCATGCATACTTCTGGAAATTTCACTTTATTGTGTTTGTGTATGTTCTGATGAGTTTGTCTTTCTCTGTTAGGCTTTATTGTGTTTGGCTTTTAGTCATCCAAAAGAGGTAAATAAATAAATAAATTTTTTTTTATCTTGCGAATTTAATTCATATTTTTTATTTGGCCAATTTCATGGTTACAGATTAATAAATATTTTTGTCCAATTTCTGTTAAAAGTTAATAAATATTTTTTAAACCAATTAAAAAATTAGCTATACAAGACAAAATTTGAAAAACACGAGCTAAATTGCCAAAGAGGTAAAACATAGGACCAATTTCACATTGGGAGGAAGGGGATCTGCTGTCTCTATATAATTTGTTGACATGTGGCCACCCACTTAACCCCAATATTAACTCTGTTAACTTTACTTTCAATAAAATAAAATTAAAAGAAATTAAACCCTAAACAAAACAAACAGCAGTCACAAAGTTCCCCACCCAATACCCAACCTTGACAGCCCCAAACCTCACTGGTTCCAGCCCCCTCACCTAAGCCACACACAACCTCCACCCTGCTGCCCACTTCTCCTCCACTACCACCTCCTCCTCTTCTTCCCGATCTCCGTTCAAATTTGGGTTTCTCAATTGAGAGTACTGGTATATGGTGATTTTGTGACTGAGGGAGGAGGTCAGGGAAGGGGAGGAAGGGGGGAAGTGGCATGAACGTCATGAGGGGTGGTGGCTACTGCTGCTATAGTGTTGGTTTTTTATTTCTAAATTTTATTAAGTTAACGGTGTTAATTCAGGGTTAAGTGAGTGGACATGTGTCAAACAATTAGACAGGAGACATAAGGGTATTGGGGACAGCAGATCCGCTCCCGTTAAGTTAAGGCTCAGTGGGACCTGGGCATCAGGTTCTAACTTGTAATCCCACTCTCCCGATAAAAAGAAGGGAAAAGAAAAAAAGAAGACGACATCAAAATACAGAGCCCATAGCCAAAACCAGGCAGGCGACCACCACCTCATCGTCAAAAGTATTAGCTCAACTACCGTTACCTTATTGACCAAAAAGGAAGAAACAGAGTGAGTTCTTTTTCTTATCTGTTTTCCTCTTCTCTTCCAAATTGTATCATGTCTATTTGAATATGCTGCTCTTGGTACAAATACTATTACTGGATCTGGAAATTTCATTGCCACATTATTTATTTGTCATCTTTTTTCAATTTATGCTTTTGGGTGGTTTCAAATCCAGCTCTGGGTTTGTTTTATAGCTTTGGTATTGGGTTTCTGAGTCTGAAGGTTGGTTTCCTTTGTGGAATTATTTGAGGATTTATTTCGATAATATGTTTTGTTTATGGGTGCACATAACTGGGTGGTTTTCTGGGTAGGCTTTTGACATATTAGGTTCATTTATTGGCACCTTAAAGAACTGATAAAGAGTATGGATTCTTTAAAGTTCGTTTTTTTCATTCATTTCAGATTCATTCCTAATACAAATTTGTAAAATTTCATTTCTGTACACTATATTTGTTCCTTTTCTTTAATGTTTTCAATCATGCCCTGCTGCTACCAGTAATTGAATCTGGTAATGGTTGGTACTTGGTTGTCTGCTGCTGAGTATGTGATACTGGGTTTTGTTCGAGTCCTCAGCCTTCTTTTTTTTTTTTATCGTCTCATACTTCTGTAACTTTAGGATTCAGTCTTAAGGAAGTTTTTATGTGTAATTCTTTTCTTTTTATGTAGCTGTTTACTTTTGATTGGACTCCTATTTTTTTTGTATCTTAATAATCTTTGTTCTCCTTTCCTTTGTAATTACAAATGGTTCCTTCTTCACACAAACCACTTCTATGGAGTTCAATGCTTTTTGGGTCCTTTAATTGTATTAAATATTCATGTGTTTCCTTATGTCAGCTCTTTGGCTTGTGCTTGTCTATTATAAAACCATCATCGTTTGAAATATTCAAATTGTTAAAATGTTTCAGGTATATAAATATTTAAAATATGGAAGGTATTGTAGTAAGAAGGGTTATTCCCTCAGACAATAGTTGCCTCTTCAATGCGGTTGGGTAAGCTCCAATACAACCTTCTATTCTATCCATTGTCTTTTGCAATGAACTAAGCTGCGTCATATAAGGTCAATTTTTCTATTCAATAGTCACCCTTCATTTGTAGGTATGTTATGGACCATGACAAGAAAAAAGCTCCTGAGTTGAGACAGGTATAGAACATTCAGGGATTAAAAGTTCACAACAATAGATGAACCATGAGTTTTTGTGGTTATGTAGCTCCATGTTTGTATTAAGCATGCATAAGTGCGATACATCCTGATCATTTTGTGGTCATCCATGATGTGAAGGTTATAGCAGCAACAGTAGCAAGTGATCCAACTAAGTATTCTGAAGCATTTCTCGGTAAACCAAATGAAGAGTATTGTGCTTGGATTCTTGACTCTGAGAAGTGGGGAGGTCTGTTAAAAATAAATAAACTTTCCTTTTCCCACATATATGATAATTGATTACCAAACAAAATGCAAAATGAAAAGCTTTTCCTGTGAAAGTTTTGGTTATTTCTGATAGCCAACTAAGTATCTAAACCTGAATTGTACAACACTGGCTTATGTCTTCTTCTACAGTATTGAACATTGTTGATATAATTGACAAAGGTTTTGTGCCTTGACGGTTCAAGCCACTTGTCTATAAGATTAACTTCAAATGTTTTTCTTCTATTGTTGACTTCTCTGTCCCAATCCAGCACTGGGATACCATCAGATTTCGCTTGCTGAATGTTAATTTGAAATCTGTTGTACAGGTGCCATAGAGCTTTCAATTTTAGCAGATTATTATGGGCGTGAAATTGCAGCATATGATATTCAAACTACACGTTGTGATTTGTATGGTCAGGTTAGCATTAGTAGTGAGTTCTCGTGTATATTAATCTTGTCAGCTTTCCATTTCTGAATGTTTATGCTCATTTTTGTATTGGGTACTGTTGACAGGAGAAGAAGTATTCCGAAAGGGCTCTGCTGATCTATGACGGGCTTCATTATGATGCTTTAGCTGTATGTGGTTCTGATGATTTATGTTAATTTTCTGTTTCTTAGTTTTACTGGTTATCAATGTGGACGGATAATTAAGAAGTTGCTTCACTATGGCCTCAAGTAGGGCCAATTTTTTGGACATATGTGGTTTCCTTATTTTACCAAAATGCCCTTAAATAAATCCAAATTTTCAACATCCAACCAAGTTCCCCTATGTGTTTTGAGTTGTTAACATGTAAGCACATAGGACTCAAATAACCTGAGAGCCACACCTCTGTATCTCCCTAACGAATGTAATGTTAATCTCCTTCACAACAACATGTACTGCTCAATGGCTATTGAATCTTCCCTTTTTCCCACGTTCTCTTTACCTATGTGCTGAGAGACTTTGCCTCGTAGGTCTTGGCTCTTGCTCTTTTCGAGTTGTACCTTTTCCTGATTTATAATTGATGTGAAATAATTTTCCAATATATGTTAAAACGAAGATAGTTACTGATTTTAAAGCTATTTTATTTGTAGACATTTGCTCTCCACTGTTTGTGATTGAGACTTAATTTTTCCAGTTAATGGTCATTGGTTTCTGCATTGTATTGTATCAGATGTCACCCTTTGAGGGAGCTCCAGAGGAGTTTGATCAGACTATATTTGCAGTTAAGGACAGTACCATTGGGCCGGTTGAGGGGCTTGCTCTTAATCTTGTGAAGGAGCAACAAAGGTAGTGCTTATGGTTTATAATATGTGAAAACATGAAATGTGCCTTGGGCTTTTATTCTGGAATTAGCACGTTGAGGGGTCGTTTGGTACGGCGGACTGTCATGGACTGGACTAAATTCTAGGACTGTCTTGGATTAGTTCGGATTGGCCTAAGCTGGATTAAGTACTGAGCTACGTTTGGTGCTGCGTCGGACTAAAGAGCTGGATTGTAAAAATAGTGAAGACCTATGTTTGGTGTTATGTCGGACTAAAAAATAATTATGTTATTAATTTATCTCTTTTTCTGTTTTCAGTTTTTTTTTCCAGCCTTTTCTTCTTCTTCTTCTCTCTCTCTCTCTCTCTTCTTTTTGTTATTTTCTTCTTCTTTTTACCTTCCTATTTCATTCAAAAATATATTTTTTTTCTACTTACCTGTCTTTTTCCATTATGACCACCCCAAAAAAAACAAAAAAAAACCTCTCTTTTTCCAACAAAAAAGCTCCCAAACCATTCAAAAACACTTTTTCTTTCTTTATCTCTCGAAACCACCATACTTCTCCAGATCCAGACTAACCCAAAACCTTCATCTCCTTGCTGCAGAAAAAATAAGAAAGCTTGCTTCCTTGGCCTCCCTAGTTCAATTGGCCTGTGGGCTAGCTAGATCTGCTTCCGCATCCCCTTCTATTGTTGGAGGTCTTTATTGGCAGAGGCTTCCTAGATGACAGAGCCAACTCATTGATTTGAGCTCTTTCTCTGTCTCTTGAATTCCACCAGGAAAACTTTTCCTCCTTCCCTTTCAATTTGGCCAATGGTTCAATCATATTATTGGATATTGAACTTTTTGGTTTTGTTGGTTTCCTGAGTTTATGTCTATATATCAATCTGCCTTTTGACTAGCCCAAGCCAACTTGGAACGGCAACTATAGCTAATTGATACTCATCAACAAGTTTCGATTGGAACTGTGGTGGTGAGGTTTTAAATTTGATTCAAGCAGTTCGGACTCGCGTGTTCAAAATAGCGCTCTCGCTATTTTGCGAACCACATTTCGGCATCGCTATGTTAGACAAGCGAGTCCGGAGTTTTTAACACTGTTGGACTATACAATCCCATTTAACTTAATCCCTTTCTTTACCAAACATGGGTTTTAAGTATTATATAGCACAGTCCAGTCCAGTGAGGCATAGTGAGGCATACCAAACATAGCGAGATGATAAAAGATACAGAGCATGTGATTTGGGGGATTATTTCTGATACTTCCACTGTACACATGTAGCTCAATGTGCAGAAGTATTCTAGTTCACTTTACATCAACCAACCTAGTTTACAAACCTATACAAGTTGAAGAGACAATAGTTTTTAACTTCTAGTACACAGTCTTGAAAAAAATTTCCTGATCTCTATGTACTGAGGGCATCTTAGTTGTTGAACCTAAATAGTACTACAGTGCATGCTTATAAAGTCTGGTTTATGAACATTTCAAAATAATAATCAATAAAATTGTTCTCGACTTAAGATGATTGAGAACTATAGGGCATGTCAGATGTGTTTAGCCTGCATGTAAAGTTTTCAATCCATGCCTATCCGATAGAAAAAAGGGATAAAAAGATTAATTTTCTGTGAATTTTTTTCCGGTGTTTTGCTGACTAAAGTTATCAAAATGCTTGAGGTCATGCGTGTTTCGTCGCTGTTAGTTCCGTTTTGTGCTCCTACTACTCTTATAGCTTAGGTATACCATGATTATGCCTTAATACTATGATGCTGCTTCTCAGTAAAAGGAGATACACTGACACTGCCAATTTCACTTTGCGCTGTGGGGTGTGCCAACTTGGACTAGTCGGCCAGAAGGTTATTTCTTAACTTACCTCTTTTGATTTTCTAAATGTTTGTGGTTGTGCGCATGAGATTTCCTTTATTCTTAGTATACTGAATAAATTTTGATGAATATTCAGGAGGCTGTGGAGCATGCACGAGCGACAGGGCATGTCAACTTTCAAGAATACAGATAACAGAAACATAGTCCCAATTTCATTGCAGTGTAACTCCTTTGTATTCACTTATTGTTTCAATGTCTGTCAAATAAGTATAACGTTGGATGTTGCGATTTATGTAGTCTGGGAAATGTTGTACCGTACCAACAAAAAGAACAAACATAGGAAACATACTGTTGTAGCAGGTTTTACCATCATTTTATGGGTCTTATGTTCTGGTGAATCGATTGAATACCCTTTACCTTGTTTGTTATTGCCCTCAAACTTATATGATTCTTCTTCGTTCTCCCAAGAAAATCCATTAGCTCGAACAAATTTATACCTCAACTTTGAGATGGTTCCTGTCAGCTGGTTGTTTGAAATCGACAAATTGGGAAACATTTTAAGACCAGTAATGGCTGAAGAGCTGAACTCACCAACCAGGCCAGCATCATTTACAGTGATTGATGTCAAACGGCCATTACTACAAGCTATCCTAAACCAATTCAGGGGGAATACATCGAAGACAAGAACTTTCCAAGAAGGGTCTGCATTACGCCTTGTCTGTATAATGTATAATGTATATGGCCAAAATTTACCTGGAAAGTAATAGTGTACGCATACACACAATGGAAAGTAATAGTTTCCACTTTAGAGCCAGTATGCTGTTTTAACACAGGAACCAACTTCCTCAAATAGAGAGAAAATATAAAGCCATAAATAAATTCTAATTAGAGAACAAACAGAAATAGAAACTTCAATAATATCATTCAACTTGGAAAAAATTTGTTAATTCAGAATCACACCCTCAATTTCTTTATTCTTAGAAATTAAAGAATTGCTAATCAATCAATTACAAAGTGGAAACTGTAACCTATACATCATATCATATACAACAAATAACAGAGCCAAGGTGGCCAGTTTCTATACTTCAAGAGTAGATCTCACCTTCCTCCCACCAGATCTCTCCTTCTCCCAATCTCCATTCAAAAAGGCCTCCTCATCCTGACCTTGCAACTCATCATCTTCCCTGAGGAATACACCCAATTTCTTAAGCGGCAATCCAAGGCGGACCTGTAGAAAAGGATCTTCACTGCCACAGCCACACAGCATCTCAAGTTGTTTGAGATCCTGTAAAGGGTCCTCAAATTGCACTGACTTCTTCATGTTCGAAATGGCACGACAAGCCAACTCCCTTTGCTTCATCCGCTGCATCGATTTTCTCCTTGGTGGAGAATCAGGTAGACCCTTAAGTATCTTGTTTGCTTTCAATATTGTACCTGAAAATCGTAGCTTTAGTGCAAGAATTCGGACAGCCTTACATTTTGAAAGATTCTCTGAGGCCTGATCCATGGCATTATCAACAAGGGTGGCCAACTCATCGTGTTTGGTTGAATCAACCGACTGAGAATCAGAAACACCAAGCCCTTGACTTTGAAGAACGCTAGAAGGAGAAGAGGTATTGCCCTGTTTCAGTTTGGGTAACACTGCCAAACCCTTGACTTTGGGCAGAGGAGAAGGACAAACAGACTTGGGGTTTTTCTCCAGGGCTTCCTTCCACTTGCTCTCAAAAACACCACTGAGATGCTTGGCTGCTGCACGCTCAATCCTCCCAGGCGGATAATATCTTAAAGCATTTGACAAGGTAAGCCTCACATCAGCAGCAAACCCATCAGGACTGGAGTAGACACCCCTCTCCAATTTGGATTTCACAGTACCGAAATCCATCGGCCTCCAGATGTCGTGGAAATAAACCGGATCAACCACAGGCTTCTCAAAGTACCTACTCACATGGCGGAGGTTCATCAGACACCCCAAAATTTCAGAACAATCAAACTCAAAACCTAGTTTTTGCCTCTTGATCTTCTGAGTCTGACAGAGACCATCAAAACCTAACTCCTCCGATTTTCTATGCTTTCTAGGAGACGAAGCCAAAGGGATGGTCTGTATCTGTTTGGGCGACAAACCCTTGCGCAGAGGAAGAGAAGTAGTTGGTTTTTTCTCCCCGGCTAAATTCTGTTGGTTCTCAAAAACCCTAGAAACCCTCTTGATCTTCTGGGTCTGAAACGGAAACTCAAACGGAGCAACGCCATCCCCCAATTGTTTACGCTTTCGATTTCGAGTAGACAACGCCATTCTCGATTCTCGACTCCAAAACCCAAAATTCGCACAATTGTTGGACAGTGAGTGAGAGAAAGAACTCGCTCGCTACTTTTAAAACCCAGAAATCAAAAATCTTTGGAGAGAAGAAGAGAGAGAACTCGCTCCTTCTTGAACCCAGAAAACCACTCGATCGTTGCAGACAAACAGAGCGATAACTCGTTGCTTCGTAAACCACTCGACCCAAAACTCGCCTCGTTCGTTGCAGAGAACAGAGAGAATGGGAGAGAGAAAGAGAGTTTCGGAAACTAAAGAGTGCAGTTCAGTGTTCAGGATTAGGGTTTACAGAGAAAGAGAGAGACGATAAAAGGAGGGGAATGTAAGCGTTCTGGCGCTAACGGTCTTCTTTTTGATGTTCAAAATGAAGGTCGGTGCTGTGACTTGATTGGTACTGAAGCTTTGTGAAACTTGCATCAGTAATACGCGTGATAAAGTAAAAAAGCCACGCGTAAACATGGAATAAAAAATATATATTTTCTTTCCCATTCCCAAATGGACTTAATAGGTACAATTAGAAACACAAAATTTGTTTTTTCCTGTCCGAACTTTCAATTTGTTTTTTCCTTCTCAACTTTGAGCTTGTGTCAATATCCCTCAAACATTCAGCTTTGTTACAATTTTCCGCTAGTTTCCATCATGCACAACGCACATGACTGATTTTTGGGCCGTATACTTCAATTGATGTCTTAACAAAGCATTGACTCCAATATTCTCAACCAACAAACCTTCATTCTCGATTAAACACACAAGTCATGAAATTGGGTGAGAGACACGAGTCATACATGGTGAAGGTGTGTTAAAACAAGTTTGAACTAAAGGGGACAAAAAGGACCCTCAATTTGATGGATTAATGGACATAACTAACAGGAGGGGGATCGACACAAATTGAAAGTTTTAGGAGTTTTAGAACCAAATTGGAAGTTCAAAGAGCAAAGTGGAACATGACCTATAACTCGGGCATTGCTCAACCTTTTCAACCAACTTAGCTATACTCTAATGGCAAGCAGTCAAAAGTATTTGTTTAGTACGTTAGTAGCACTTTTAACCAGTATGGGTTGTCCGTCTTAGTTCCTATTTCCCAAATCACATTGGACCAGAGAGTTTCCATTTCCTAAAAGAAACTAAATCGAACATTTCTCATAACAAAATACATATTACAGATAAGGAAATGTTTTCGTTTGTCTCCCATTTTCCTTAAATGGTGTCCTCTAGACTAAAAATGATACAAATAATATGACTTGATTTCTGGATCACTTGCAAAGACCCCCAAAACAAGCAGAACCAACAGCCCCTCATATGACACAAGATAACCTAGCCTGGTTGTTCATCCAGATTATCATGGAACTGTAAGCATAGCATAATTATGGGTGTAAATTGGGAAACAAGATGTGAGTCCATTACCATCTGCATTATTCAGACTCTTCATCCCCACCGCATGCGAGCAGTTTCAAGTAGCAGAAAGTTGGTACCTTGCACGGTGAGAAATGGAACTACTTATTTTTGTCCGGGTTTGTGAGTATTTTGGATGAGCAAGCTCTGCCTTGCTACTTCTAGATCTTCTGCTTAAGCACATGACGCAATTGAACTTTTTGACTGTCCAACCTTGCCTCCAAAAGCTTTGCCTTCAAACTATGCTTCTGCGCCCCAAGAGGAATGCACCCTTTCATTCCTCGAACGTGATTCCCTGACTCGGGAGAACTCCACTGCCCCACCAAATCAGAGGGGCTAAGCCCACCTTTACCTGAACCCCGATCCGGAGATACGATACCCCCAGTAGATATCCTTCCATTCGAAAGCCTGCCATTTATTCCCTCTAAAGAGATTATCTTGTAGTTGTCCCCGTTATTTTGGCCGGATCGCCAAAGCCTTGCTATTGATGATACCTTCTTAATCTGCTTTGTTGGTACCGAGCAAACCTCACTGATTTCAGTGATTGGTGTTTCCTCACCTTCATTGTCTTCCCATTCTGTTCCACTCTCTGAGACATTACTCTCTCGGCGATTCTTATTGACAGATGGGGCACTCCCGTCTGGTGAGTAGCTTGAGCCCTGATCCTCAAGATGGCTCACAGTTTCCCATCCACTCTCATCTTCTTCAATATCACCATTATGACCAACATATGCAATTGGATGTCTTTGGATCCGGTCCTTGTTGATTCCATTGACTTCGGGACTCACAGTACGAATTTTGGAAGCATGGCTAGCAGGACTGTAGGCAACACATTGCTCAATCTCCCTCTCATTAGGCTCACCAAAATTAACCTCTTCGAACACGGAAAAGATATCATCAGGATTGGGGGGTTCATAAGAAACATCCTTGACGTCTTGAATATTCACGGTAGCAGCAGCCTGTCGAAGAAACTCTGCTTCTCTCATTTCCTTCACATCTGGGGTTGCACTTCTTGACCTCAGAAAATTCTCTAGATTTACCACAAGCTTGTTCATCAGAGAATACTTCTCCTCAACTGCCACCTTAGCATCAACCAGCTTCATTTGAACACGTTCTTCACGCCAGACCTCAGCCATCTGTAACATCTTCCTTTCCTCTTCCACTTCCTCTCTGAGTTTCATGGATTCTCTCTTCAATGCTTCAACTTCAGCCTTGTCTTCTCCAATTTCCTTAGCAAGCTCATCACATACTTCCTCAATTAATTCTCTCGCCTTTCTTTCTTTTTCGTAGTCCTGTATGTATCGCTTTGCTGATAACTTGGCATCAGCAAGCTCATTAACCAATTTGGAATTGAGAATTTCAGTTCTCTGACGATTTTTCCTTTCCCGGTTCAGTTCAGCCTTGATGTCATCAATAAATGCACGGACTTTCTCATGCTCTCTGCTCCTCCATGAAACCCTTTCCTCACTGACATTCCTTAAGAAGTGTTCGAGTTTCTTTTTTGAGGAACGCCGATCCATCTCAAGCTCCTGAATTCGAGCTCGAGCCTGCTCTAACTCAGCTTCAAGTACAGATGCCACTGATGCAGCACTTGCTTGTTGATCAAGAAGCTTCATTTGGCTGTAAATTTGTCGTACCTCATCTGATGTTTTCAAGCAGACAGGATCCCATTTTGTTTGCCCCTCCATGGCAGAGTTGGATAACTGAAATTAACGTTTGAGCTAAAAATTAGAGGCAAAAAAAACAAAAACAAAAACAGACCTTAAATTGCTCGAGGGGGGAAACAGATCTCAAATAAGAGATGTTGAGAAACCAATGGAAAAGAGGAAAAAAGTTAAAACATATAAACTGCTTGTTCTAAAATTTTAAGTAAATATATATGAGTTACTCTCTAATAAGATCGTTAAATAAGGACATGTTTCCCAGCCGGCTGAGGTGCACCTGAATGCATTTCAGTCATCCATATTTGATCTAATGGTTGAGAAAAAAGACATTAATAGAAAATAAATCACATATAACATTAAATTTTCATATTTCTCCCTTTTCTCTACAGTTGGAAAGTCCACCAAGCCTTGTTATGCTTCTCCCTCTCACAAAATTCCATATTTTCCCCCTTGTTTTCCATCAGACAATGTTGCTAATTAAAGACCTTATGTCTTTTGATTCAATTAAAAGAATATGGTATACATCTATTTACACCAAATTTCTTATACAAGTAAATCTTTTCTTCTTTATTTTCCATCCAAATATGAGCATTAATGTGTATTTGCTTCTATGTTTAAATACATATTCCCATATGAGTAACACTACTTCTATATTTTCCATAACATTCTATTCATATGGAATACAAGAAAGATGATTGGATTACCATCTTTAACTTTATTTTATTCCCAAAGGAGATGGTTCTTAATAAGTATATAGCATCAATACTAGGAAAGTAAGTTATCTACAGCAGGTTCTGCCAGGGAGCTTGACTTAAATGGAGCTAAGCATGTGTGACACGTGTACAAGACAATAAAGGGATCATATTGTACTGAAGTTCATAACATGTGATGCTCATTCAGAATTTACAGATCATTGACAATTCATTGTAAGTGATCAAGGAAGAATCATACCTTGGACAAGAATCCATTCCTTGAGGTAGAACTAGGGCTTTGTAAAAAATCATTTGCTTCAGAAGCATATGCTTTGCTGTTGCGATTACGGAGAAACGGTACGCTGATATGGCCGACGTCAGGCTGCATAGAAGACGACAACATTGAAACTCAAAATTTACAGTATACAACAGCATAAATACCAGCAAGTTGAGATTAAGGCATATTATGACATAGATGTGCTAAAACAGCACGCAAGGACTATCTCAGAACATATCAAAGAAAAGTGTAACGACCCGGAATTTTCATAATGCATCAAAGAAATGCATAAATGTCCAACCACTGTATCATCATATCTCACAGTTCCACGTTAATACATTCAGATTAACTTGAAGCAACGTCACGAATCTTATTTTAAAAAGCAGGTCTGAAAATATCTCAAAACCAATTAACTACCAAACTAAGATATTCTCAGCAGCACATTGATGGAAACTTACAAGCATTACCACCTCAACACAGATTTCATCCTAAACACTTAAGAACACAATCATCATCATGTTAAAAAGATCAAAGAGAACCATTTCATTCTAAAGCTTTAAAGAAAACACAATCTCTGTAAGATCAATCAACGCAGAGAAGGCTTTTTCTTTCTTTGTAAGATCAATCAAATCTTGAGTAACAATGCTTGGTTTCTTAAACCCCAAATTAAAAAATAAAAACCAAGAAATATATATCATGAAGAAAAAAAAAAATACAACAGTACCACAAATATCAGCACCAATAGTCTTTATCCAACTTAAAATTGCAAATTAAACAACACCAAATGCATTAACCATAATTTTTTTTTCAAAAGTAAAACACATAAATAAATAAACTTTTTGACAAAAAAAAAGGTCAAACTCCAATGAAATGAGATTTCATCAAGGTTTCAAAGAAGACCCATTTTACCAAAAACTTTCAGATCTTTGATGACCAAAGAAGATAACTTCCGAGACCAAACTCACCTGAAACCCTAGCTGACCACTCCGCCCTGGTACACCCGAAACATTTTCCGGCAACTGCAGCCGCCATAGCCCGGCGGCGAGCTTCCTGGCAGACATGGCGACCTCTCTTCCCTTCCTGCTCTTCCTCTTCCCCCCATCTTCTCTCTCCTCCTCAGGGGCATTTTGGTCTTTTCTTCTATCCCCGCGGTGGTCTTCGTGGCCTTCGTCGATCTTCCACTTGAGTAGAGGCGTCTCGGGTCGGCTCCGCTTTCCGGCCGGAAGGCCGGCCCGCTTCAACCGGGCCGAACCGGGAGCTCGGGTCTTTCTGCGAGCGCTGCTGGGCCTGGGTGGGTGAAGATCCGAGTCTGGTGGTGGGAATGTCGGCGAGGGGTGGCGGGGCTTGCTGGGAATTTTCATCTTCTTGAGTGAGATTCAGCCATTTAGAGAGAGAGAGAAAGCAAGAGAGAGAGAGAGACCGTGAGTGTTTGTGGTGTGTGTGTAGTGTGTGAAATGGGAAGGAGGAAGTACAGAGCTGATGAGCGTTACACAGAGAGAGAGAGAGAGAGAGAGAGAGTTTGATGGATTTTGTTTGCTGGAGAAAATGACGCACAGAGACACTGAGACAAAGACACACGCAGAGAGACAGGTATAGAAATACGGTGTAAAAGTAGACATACGAACGTGAAAATTTATGTATTGTATTTTCTTTCTTTTTTTCATACGGTCAACCACTTGGACTTCGAGTTTGGTGACATAGACAGCTACTATACGACATCGTTTTGGAAGAACACCTTGTAATTTGAAGTGTATTATTATTAGCGTAAAACTTTTTAATAACCAAAACGAGAATCCATAAATAAATTTCTTTTGGAAGTTAAAAATATTAACCTTTTTTTAAAACCATACTAGGTCAAATATTTGATTCCCTTCTATTGCGACGAGCAAAAATAACTAAAATAACATAGAGCGAAAAATAAAATCATATTAATTCGATAAATTAAATTGCTATCGCAAATTTTCTATCAAATAGGACATTTCTCCAAAGATAGGGAAAGTAGATGCTGAATTGATTTCATATACCATTTTTGTAGGTAAAGCATATGTCCATTATAAATGGCCTCCCATAAGATATTGTACTAGTTTAATTTTGTCAAGATAATTAAGTTTTGTGGATCTTTTGGTTCATTAAATGCTAATAAAACTGGACTCATTACGTGGAAAGCTTCCTCATTGAAAACTCACCATGAATGATTCAATGAAGTTCCCTCTGTCCTTGAATAAATATGGAGAGGGACAATAATATATTAAACTCACACACATTACATAGATGCTATAACTCGAATTCATGACCTTACTTGAGAGAGCAATTACTCCAAAACACTACACTAGTGAAGGGACGTCTTTCACTTGATTTAGTATTTCTAATCCACTATTATTGCATTTTTCTTTTTTCGTTCAAATTATAGAGAATATTTACAATAAAATAATGCACGTGCGCATCACAATAAAGTTATCAAACTCGTCACAAACATATACTTTTTTTTTGGTCAAACAAATAGATGTACCTAAACATTTATATATGCATTCCTCGTCATAAGGTAACAGTGAAACAGGTGGAAATACTATTTCCTTCTTTAGTTGTATATTTTAAGTAGAAAGTGAAAAATAATTGCAACCAGAAATACATCGTGAGATTACTTAATGTGCATGCAAAATCGGGTCATATCATTACCACTAACAAGAACACGTGGGGGGTGGCTTATGCAGTAATAGAAGTAGAAGGGGATACAATCAATCAATCAACACCAAAAAAAAAAAAAAAAAGTCTTTGAGATTTACCCTACGTGAATAAAGTCTTTTTCATAAAATTCCAAAATTCCAAAAACATAAAAACATAAAACGAATAATGATACCGTTCAAGTTCTAAACTCACACATGTTAATCAAATGTTATGACTCAAATTCATAATTTGTCATCCGAGAACCTTTACTATTGAGTATCATATCCGTTTGCATTTGATTCTCTAAATTTCAGCGCAGGTCCTGCGAACAATTATTATTTTGTATTTTGTATAGAATTTCACTTCCCATTGAAGATATAAAAAAAAAGGAGAAATTATTTCCAAATGCTAATAATACACGCGCTCGAAGTGAGCGTGGTGTTGCCGTTTCATTTTTGTGTCTGCTACTGCTATTTAATAAAGAAGGAAAAAAATGGTTTAGATTCTGTAGGTTCATGAGACAGCCACAGATCTACAATCTACTACTGCGTTGTTTTCTGTATTTTTATTGTCTGTTTTTTTTTTTTTTAAATTCTAGTTCCACAGCCAAAAAAAAGGCATCCGAGGGCGTCACCACGTGGATGCTACACCTGCATACACGTGGCAGCCATGGCCAAGTCTACATTGCATTTGAATCCTATGCAAATTTTTGCTAGGCGACGAATGCACCCACATGGGCATGGAAGGAGGGTTTTAACTCGGTTTGTGAGCCAACCCACATAAACTAAGCTTAGCATGGTCATGGACTCGTGGTGCGGCTGCCATGGTTTTAGATCTAAATCAATTATTTTAACTCTCAATTTGGACAATATTTTTTGGGTCAACTATACTTAGGCAGTTGTCAATTGGGAATCCAACCAACAATCTCTACTGTAATGTTAACGTCGAGAGATGTTAGGGACAGTCGCTCTATTAATAGCTTATAATATATATTAATGACTAAAAATTACTTACACAGTCTCATAATGTATGAACAGTTAAAGTCACCAACGTGCATGCATGAGTAACTATTTTTAGTAATAGTATAATCCTTAAATATTTGACATGTTACGTTGTCAAACTGTTAATCAAATCTCACATACTAACAACTAATTGTGAAGTCACACAATACCATGTAAATAAATTATCACGTATAAAATACAATAATTGATCCGTTTCACACAAGTGTCTCTCCTACCAAACATATATTCGAACTCCAAATGCTAAATGTGGGACAAGGTAAACGGGGCCACAGCTACAGTCATTCCTGAATTGATCCAACTGATGTGGGGGCACCAATGAAGTGCTATGCAAGAAGCAAGTCGAATACGTTTTATCCTTTAGAGAGTTGGGCAGTAGTGCATTATTGTTTGTAGGCTGAATTTGTTTTCGAGACAGTACATAACATACATATATTATTAATGGACCCTCCCTATCGATATCAACAAATAGTTCGGTTTCGATATGAATCTGGTTTTGATTTTGAAGCATTATTGTTCCTTAGCCTAAACATTGAAATTGAAAGTTTTGTGCGGGCTTTTCTTGTCTCCATCTTTGCCCTAGAGAGGGACAGCTATAACTACAGAAGGCTATTGTTTTCTTTCCAAATAATTTAACCTCATATATTATATGTGATCAAATTTTCATCGAGAGCAAAAATATACTTGTATTGGATTAAAACGACGTTATTTAACAGTCTGACATTATAACACGTTAAATTCTTTTTTTCTTTTTTTTTTTTTTTGATGACACAAGGGGAAAAAAACTCCAAACATAACCTACACAACAGGAACAACGGGATCTAGAGACCCCAATCCTATCATTTACCAAAGCTACTTCAGCCCAAAGAGGCACTGAGTCAAACCAACACACGTCTAAGTCCAGATTATAGCTACCATTAGCCACACAGTCAGCCAAGCAGTTCTGCTCACGATAAACATGCTGAAGATCACAATCACGGAGCAGCTTTATAAAATCCCAGCAACTAGCTAACAGACCAGCAAGAGGATGGCCTCCAAAAGTATCAGGACTCTTCATGAGATGCACAACAAGAGCTGAATCCATATCAATCACAAGATTAGAGATCCCACGATCTACAGCAAGCTGCAAACCAAAAAACAGCCCCCATAGCTCAACTTCCAAAATCTGACCAATCCCCAAATTCACAGAAAAACCACCAACCCAATCTCCCACGGAATCACAGATAACACCCCCAGCACCAATAGCCCTAGACCAAGGCTTACAAGTACCATCCACATTTAATTTAAAAGCTCCAATCCCAGGATGCACCCAAGCAAGCTCCACCTGAATTTTTTAAAAGAAGGGATGCAACACGAGAACTTCCCAGGAGGTCACCCATCCTAGTACTATTCTCGCCCAAACTCGTTTAACTTCGAAGTTTTGATGGGATCCAGTGCATGTGAGTTGGTATGATCGCATCCTTTTAAAAGAAGGGATGCAACACGAGGACTTCACAGGAGGTCACACATCATAATACTACTCTCGCCCAAACTCGCTTAACTTCGGAGTTCATAACACGTTAAATTCTTTAACAATAGATATAACTGATATAAGAAATTTTGTTTTTTGGTCACTACTGCAAAGCATGACATTGACTATACGATGGAACATCTAAAAGTAGAAGTATGACTATGATGGTAGGGGACTGATAAAAGTAACTTGTATTGGGTTGAATTTGAGGGGTACGGGCTAAAAATAGAAGACGCTAGCTAAATGCTTTCTAGCTCTTCCCAAAATTTTCAACAATATAAATCTTAAGTTTTCAAGCTTAAACAATATATGGTTGCCAAAGGGTCTAGTTCAATAAAAAAAAAACTTAATAATTTTGAAAAAATAAAGAAAATAATAATGATTCTTCGTCATCTTTTCAAATTTTGTAGTAGTGTGCAAGGAAATTTTATGTTATAAGACTACGTTGTTTGAGTATATTTCACAAGATCCAACCAAAAAAAAAAAAAGAGTACATTTCACAAGAGTGTTCTTACCCTTTTCTTTTTTGGGGGTAAAAAGTGCCTAACCATTTCAAATCTTTACCGGAATGGACAAGCCTTTAGGTATTGTGTGTGTGGCTTGCATGTCTTGGAGAGGTGAGGAAGGCCACGTTTGGTGGGGACTGCTTGTCCATTATCATGTTTGAGAACTACAGGTTTTTACCATCATGAACACTTTGACACGTCTATTATTTATGAATATATATAGTACTTGGGACATGATAAAGAGGCCATTGGGGTAGTTTATCAGTAACCATCTAAGCCATTCCCACGAAACTTTTTTATTATTTTATTTGGGCACATCAATGTTGCCAGACATTACAAGAGGGTTCCTTGGAGTTTTCTTAATGGGTTTTTGCCCTTAAATTGTAAGTTCTTTAAAGCTTAGTTTCCTACAAGTCATCACCCATGATTTTTGGAAGGAAGAAGGTGAGGCTGGTGTTTGGAAGGAAGAATTTTTGGAAACAAGAAGCCCGCCATTGGAGCAACCTATTAGGGCTTAGATGGTTATATAATTCAAGGGCATTGGTGTGATTCTTCAAACAAAATTAATTATGCAGGAAACCTCTTGATTGCTCCAATAGGTTTTATTTTTTTATTATATATAAATAAATTTAAAATTATTTAATTATTTAAAATATTTTTATTTATAATTTAATACTTCGATTTGGGCCTAGACATATTCTCAAGGGTAATCACATGCACAGATAAAACAAAATCTTTTTATAAACAATTATCATATCACATGATTTTCTTTTTTTTCTTGTTGAGAAAATCACTTTAATTTCAGATATGTTTCTTTTTCTTTTCTTTTTCTTTCCAAATATGTGATTTCAATTAATGAAAACTACTTTTTTTTTTTTTTTTACGTGATTGTCATGAGTCATGACCCAATAGCGGGTTGCAAATATCTGGAATTATCATCACTAAAGAGGATATTAAAATCAATCAATGTGATCCTTCATCTTTTGGTCTACACATCAATTTGATTCCTTTTCTTCATTAAGTTTAATCACGTGACCAGCTTTAAAATGATATTTTCATTCAGATATAGCTCAGTTTAATTATAAAACTCATGCTTTTGCTCAACCATGTCATCTTCTCTCTATTAAGAGTTTTAATTATATTTGGGTTCTATCGAGGAGAGCATCTAGTCTTTTTGATAAAAGACATGAGTTTTTTTTTCCATGGGTAGACATGTTGCACTTTGACGAAAATACCGTTTTAAAGTTGATTTTGTGCCATTACGTGACCAATTTTACCGAATATTTTGATGGAATGCGATCAGAGCGACCAGACTGATAAAAGGGACACCATATGCATGTGCCCAAGGAACATATATAGTGTAGATATAAGTGGGATAAAGATGTTAAAATCATAAATTTGAAATGTAGTACTGCTCAATGATCACAGCACCTTTGGCATCATGACTTGTATGGGCCACCATTGAACTCATTTGTAAGCTCAATGCCTCCTCCAACTTCCAAGGCTCTGCAAAAGAAAAAGAAGTATCACTTACCCATGAGCTGCAAAATCCACCCTCTTTATCACTTGGATTGGTTACTCCATAAGGCCCCAGAACTACTGGATATCGAGTTTCTCACATGATTTGGCAGTTTAGTGTCAAGCCCAGAAAGGCATATCTTCTGAAACTTAGCCCACATTTTATGTTTTGGAGACAGTGACTGAAATGCCATGCCGGCAATTTTGGTTTTCTTTATTTTTGGAACTTTCTGTAAGCTTTGGATAAATATTTAGAGGATCTTAAAGTATGAAGTACGTACGTACCTTTCTCTGAATTCGTCAAATTCTTAGATTAAACACTAAATACGAAACCGACCAAACCAAACGTCAAACGTCAAAATTGTATCATTGTCAAACTTAATCATCACTGGGTTAAGCAGAAACTCAAGATAAGGGTTCAAGTCCTTGTTCCTTCCACACAGTTAATCAACTCAATCTTATCTTCGTGTGTATATATATATATAGATAAGATTGAGTTGATTAAATCACCTAAAATTGATTAAGAACAAGTTTCTATCAGATAATAACTTTTATGTATTTTTTTCGTTTAAAAAACTATTAATGATCTAATTATTGCTGAAAAGTGAAAACTTATAATAATTTTTCAATCAGGATATAAATTATTGTATGATCCTAATATACGGTTTCATGGTGTAATCTATTCACTTGTTATAATACGACGTGATCATTATATAGTACCACACACTTTAATTCTGAATATAAGAAATCAACACTACAACAAAAAGTGGAAATAGTCATCATTATTTGGTGACATTCAGGGACGGACCCAAGAATTTTGTGTCGTGGGGTCATAGTGTAAAAGTTTAATTTTTTTTGAAAAATTAAAATAACATTGAAAATAAAACTAGAGTACATTCATTCATAATTCATGTAAAAAAACAACATTACAAATTACAATTGGCCACGACGAGGTTTTGGAAGTGGCGGAGCTGCTGTCAGCGGCGACAATGGAGGATTTGGAGCTTCAATGCTAGGTGGGGAAGAGGGTTAAAGGTTTGTGGGGGGTGGAGATTGGGGATTTAGGTTTGAAGGTTTAGAAAATAGGTGTTTTGGAGTGAAAATTCGGGAGGAAGAAGCTGGGAATCTGATCTGTGTTTTTTTTTTATAACACTTGGACCAAAACGACGTCGTTTTGGCCAAGTCTTTTTAAAAAAAAATTCGCTGGTCCAAAACGACGTCGTTTTGGCCAGGTCTTTTAAAAAAAAAAATCGCTGGTCCAAAACGACGCCGTTTTGGCCAGCGCGTTTTTGTCCAAAACGACGCCGTTTTGGCCAATCTGTTTTTAAAAAAAAATTAGAAGCTGGGCCAAAACGACGCCGTTTTGGCCAGCTTCTTTCAAACAGAACAGAGCCCTGTTCATCTTCTTCTTCCTCTTGTCTGCAAATCCTCTCTCTCATGGAGTCATACCCCATTTCAAAGCCACCTTCTACCTTGCTTCCATGGAGTCCATAGGGTCGTTTGACCCCATGAAACCACTGTGGGTCCGTCTCTGGTGACATTTCCGGACTAAAGACTTTAGTCACCCCAACAAAAGTCACCAAATAATGATGACTATTGCTACCTTTTTTTTTCTTTCTTTCAGTGCAATGAAACAATATGCCGGTCAAAAGAAGAGATCATAATCTCATGTGAACATTTTGGCAGAAATCTCAAGCTTGTGGCAAAGTATGATGAGCCAGTTTTTCAGTGGAAGCTAGCTAAAGTTGGATAGTGTGGTCCATATATACATGTGAGGTAGCACGACTCAAGAAACATGTTGGGAACTCTGTCGAACACTGTAGTTGAGCTATCCACCATTGGTAGTAGGAGGCCAACTCTTGGTGAAGCCATTAGTGGACAGCAAGTTGTAGCCAAAACAAATAACATGTCACGTTGGTGACCCAAGTTTTTTGTTTTTGTTTATTCTTTTATACTAGTAATATAATTTGGTTGAAGCTTTCCTGTGAATTATATTGCTTCTTTTACAAAAAGTATTTTTTAAAGAGTGTTCAACACTAGCCTCGACTCAATTAAATTTCTTCTATAATCCAATTCTTACTGAGAATGCTTCTATAGCAAATACTTCGGCTCATAGAAAAACTTTTATTAGAAGAACAACAAACTCTTTTATTTTATAATCTAGATATATACACTTTGAAGATTTTATACGAAATGTTGTCATGAGCACTTTTAATTATTTAAAATCAACTGAAATATGCAAAGCCATGTGCTGCAAACGTTCCAAAGTTCAAATATCTAATTATATATTGGTCGGCCTAACTAACAAATCCATATGTTCTATTCACCAACTTTCAAGTCTAAGTCCCAACTAGCTTTTTTAAATAAACCAAAAGATTAAGTGAGATTAGCTTCTCAGTATCAGTCATCAAATTTACAAACATCCATCATTCTCAAAGAAGGGACCAACACTTCAGAAGTCCCCCGCCCATCCCCTTGATCATAATTTATTAATAAGAAATAAAAAAAAGATACAAGAACAACATGGGGATCAAACCAAACCCTGCAAAAGAGAAAGACAATGACAGAAATGCACAACAACATGCTGACTTAAGAGAACAAAACTCTGAAGGAGTAAACAAAAGAAACTAGAAAAACTGGTAATTAGGAATGCCTAGCCAGTCCTGCTAACAAAAAGGCAAAATAAAAGAAGGTGCAGTATCCCACCAAATTAAATCAGAGCCCAAAGCACCATGATTTGCCAAAGCATCAGCAGCATGATTACCCCTCACGAAAGATATGAGAAATCTTAAATGACATGTGTTGGAGACGATGCAAGCAATTTTGCCAATCAACTCGTAGAAGCCAGGAGACTAAATGCGGAGAGTGAAAGAATTTAGTAACTAAGTTCCAACTAGCTTAATTATAACATTATTTAGGGTAGAGGATCCTCCATATTCTTTATTTACTTATTTATAACCAACTGGGCTATAGCCCCACTAACATACATGATTAAAAAACCACATCAGAAATGCAAGAAGAATGAAAAACCTATACATGGTTAATATTACCTAGAGTTTGCCAACCAGGTTTAGCCTAATAAAAAATGATATTGACTTTTAAACTAATAATCTCATATTCGAAAACCCACGACACCAATATATTTATATTTATTACCTAGAGTTTCCTTGCATGTCCTAGCTGGTAATAATTGTTAAGTAATGAAAATATTACCCAGAACTTGCATGTAGCATGTTGAATGTTAAAGTGTATATGTCAATCAAGAATTTTGCACATTACTTTTCTCTCAATATTGTTGGTCATGTTTGTTGAGAGTTCTATGTTGGGATAGGATTTGTTGGCATAACTTGTGGACTATTGACTGTCTTTTCTTATACATCAAGGATTTCCATTATAATTGTATTTGATTTACTTTAATTCTTGATTTCCTAATGTAAATAAAATATGAATTTATTATTTACTTAGGCACTAAAGCTCCGTTATATTATAAATATGACCTCATACAAGAAGAAAAATATTCAGAAAACTTCTACAAACAAATATTCTCTCATAATTCTCATATTTTAGTTCACATCATTTATTCCCAATTGATTTTAGGATGAATGCTCCAATCATATTGTGTTACCCAAAATTAATATATATATATATATATATATATAATGAGATCTTGCATTTCCTAGATCCTATCTATTTCTCTCATGCTAAACTTCCATTTTCTGGGTACGTGCAACTTGTCATCTCTATTTCATAAAGTGATGAGCAAAAATTTTCCAACTTATTTTGAAGTTTGCCGCATCACCATCAAAATATTCAAATTCCACAAAGACTAAGCCAAAAGAGTAGAACAATACAAAACGAAACAAGACGGCCTCGAACAGGCAAGCATCATCAACCAACCATCTCCTGTACACCCAAAACTACAAACAAGCTGCAACTATCAATTACTAGACATACCACATGGCGCATTCCAAAGCCGAATTTTATTGTCCGCTACCTAGCCGTAACATCATTAGTTTGGTCAATTAAAGCCACTGAAAAACAAAAAAAGGCCAAAAAATTGGAAGTGTGCTAATAGTTGCACCCACCACTATAGCATGTTCCATGATTATGGTATTAGAACGAGTTTGTTCACGTGTGAAATTTCTGGGGTAATTATTCTCAACAGTTTGAAAATGCACTACGCGGTGACTAAAATAGTCTCTTGACTATATTAGCTCTCTTCTCAACCATCAAAATTGCTTGTGACGTGTAAAGACCCGAAGAATCATGTGAGTGGTTCGTGGTTGAGGCAATGAGCTTTTTTTATGGTTTTGGAACGTAGCATGGAGACGACAGACGAGATCAAATAAACGAAGGGGTTGTTTTTTGAACGTGAAGGTCAGTGAAGAAGAAGACGAAGCCAAATTTAGACTCACCACCAACCATATTATATATTATTTATATATTACTACTCCCGTACTGCCATACACGAAAAGTGAAGCTTTTGAACCCTAATTAATTATAAATATTTTCTCCACCTCAACTTGGTCGCATGAGGGCATGGTCTTAGCTTATGATTATATCAACGTTTTATCATGTTTGAAATAATACTTGGTCTTGTCAAGGAGGGCTAGTTCAATTGGTAAGCTCCTTGCATTGTATGTGGTTCTATTAGTGTTCGAGTTTCATTGCCAGCAATCGTTATTGGTGTGCAATATGTAATTTCATACATAAATTCATATAGGTGGTAGCTGACAGTTGAGTACCACGCGTAAGTCCTTATAGCTTGAAGTTGTAAGTTTATCCTAACGCTAGTGGTGAAAATAGCCAATCTCCCTAAAAATTTTCTTGACGAAATAAAAAATAATTGGTCTTAGCTTTTGATTATATCAATGTTTTAAAGTATTATTTAAATCCTAAGGTTGACAAGTGATGAATGACTAATTTGAATTGACTTAATCTACGTGTACAGTACAATAATTGGGAATTTGAAAAAAAAAAAAAAAAAAAAAAGGGTTACCTTATTTTCACCCCAAGCACATCCATAATTATTTAATAAACATTACCTGAAAATTTTCTTTATTAGGGTATGGTCAGAAGGTAACCTAGCAGCCAATGGATTCCACACCACCACATTGGCGGTGGCACCCCAGTTCGAACTCCAGAATCGAACTTTAATGTAACGTAACAGCAAAATCCTAATTTAAAATAAAATTTTATTTTAAAGGTTGCATGTTAAAGAAATGAAAATAATTAAAAAAAGAAAAGGTTGAGTGTGAAAAATGATAGGTAGCATTCGAGGTTTGAATTCCCTGCATGTGATGAAGAAGATGAAGGGTGATGGATAAGATAATCATAATAATTGGGTAATGATGAAAAGAGAGCTAATGAAAGTGAGCAAGCGCACGTGGTAGAGCAATAAGACCTAGATGAAAGATTCCCTTTGCTCATTTGTGTTCACACCTACTTTATTAAGGGACAAAAGATTCCATTCTAAACCCCTTTCACACCTGACTTGCTGCTCCTTTTGAGTCTTATCTACTACTCTCTATTTAGTTGGTGCCATTTCAATACTTTGGTAAAATATAGTCTCTTGTTCGTTAATGGTCAATAAACTTACCTAATCAATGATTTCAGTTTAACCAATACGTTAAGAGAACATGTCAAATTTTTTGTCCGAGGAGAAGAAGTACATTTTATATATGATTTGGTTCATTATTCAGTGTCTTGATATAGTTTCTTTTATTCATTACGTCACGAGTTTGAACGTTGAATATACTCTTTATATGTTTTGAATGTCTCGTTTTCGTTAATATTAAAGAAGTTTAACTGATTAATTACGACACGATTTCTAATAGTGGGATCACACGACTGCAAGATAGGTCACTTAATTAATATAATTAATCTTATTGTTGTGCTTACATGAGAAATCTAATCATAGATATGAATGAATGTATTTTTTTACCACTTGGGCTAAAAAGCTACAAAACCTACCTTGTCAATACATATTGATAAAGCCAAATGGATTGGCATCACAATTTTGACCTCTTTTTTATATTTTTATTGCTTAACTAGTGAAGCTGATCAGCTTTGAGCATATAGTGATTTTGTCATCAATATAGCTTTAGGTTGGGGGTGAAGAGGTCAAAACTCCCACCACCAGCCACGTAGGACAGCATGTCATCCAACGTGGTAACAAATTAGGTTTGACTCTTCCTCTCATAAACTTTATCTTTCTCCCATTTCCACACCATATTCTCTCTCACCAGTTTATTTAATTAATTTCCCTCTCTCCAATCCTCTATATATAAAACACAAAGCACACAAGCATACCTCTCCATTTCCATTTCCAAAGCAGCACCCAAACCTTTGCTCAGATATTTTCTTCACTCAAAACTCAAAACCCAAAACCCAAAAAAAGAAGAAAAAGAAAAAAAATATGGGGAATTGTATAAGGCATGAGCCGTCTATGCAATGGGGAGGGGATGATTGGGGTTGCATGGCAAATGGTGTAGATGATCATGAAGAGGACATGGAGGAGATCATGAAGAAGAAGAAGACGATCAAGATGGAGGAGGCCCAGGGGGTTTTTGAAGATTTGGGAGCAGCTGGGTTGGCTAAGAAACTTGGTGGAGCCACAGAGGTGAAGATCAAGATCACAAAGAAGCAGTTGGAGGAGTTGCTGGGTAGGGTGGATTTAAAGCAAATGTCAGTGCAACAGGTTTTGGCTAAGCTGATTAGCTTTGGTGATCGATATGAGGCCCATCAACGGTCTTGGAGGCCTGCCCTTCAAAGTATTCCTGAGGTTAATTAACTAATCAGGTGATTAGTGATATGATTAGTGGTGATTGTGGTGGTGATCTCAATCCCTTAATTTTGCCTTTTTGTATATGTGAAGCTGTTATTGTAGTTGCAAAGGGAATATCAAAGGGGGGAAAAATGGGGTCATAAAACCCTTGTAAACATTTTGTTTAATTTTGTACATTATATACTTAAGAGTTCAAGACAAAAGCCTCAAATTTGCCAATCTCTCTCTCTCTACATATATATATATATATATATATATATAATTCAAAAAAAGTGGTGCTCTTTTTGGTGGTACAAGGAGGGGAGGAGGAGACCTAAAAGGGAACCTAACCTAACAACTAACTTGGCTACAAGAGCAGGTGGCAGTGACCATTTACATAATGAGATAATGTTCACCAAAACATATAACAGTAAACCGGAAAAAGAGTACAAACCCAGCGGTCCAAGAACCAGTGGGAGCTTCAACGAGGGCGATATGTTGAGGAGGTGTATTGAGGGGTTCAATTCAATCGTCCAAAACTATAAAAGAATTATTGAACTCAAACATTTTTATTGAAGGATTCAATTCAACCGTCTAATACTATAAAGAAATGATTGAACTCAAAAAAATTCATTGACCGCCTAACACTACAAAGAAATGATTGAACTTAAACATTTTCATTGACGGGATGACAATTAAGTACCCCATTATTAGAGCAACTCCATCTATTTGCCCCTTGTCATGGCAAAGGGGGAGTTAGGGCAGCCACTATTTACGTGAATAGTGGCTGCCCTTGCAAATAGTATTGTGTGTTTCCACCCGTTGCCATGAAAAAGAGCAATTACTATTCATTTTTTTGTTTTTTCACAAATTTGTTTACCTAAACAATTAATTTGGATAATATTTTCGGATAAAATTTTTGAGTTTATACGTGTCAATATTCATTATAAAATTCATATCTCAATCGGATAAAATTTTGGTATTTATAGGAAAAAAAATCAATATTTTTTGGTTTTTTTATTTAAAAAATTCGATTTTTTTCATTTTTTTATTGCACAAAAATTGGCTGCCGTTGGATTAGAGAAAAAAATATGATCAGAGAGCCCAGAGCCTAGAGCGCGACATGTGGACTTTAGCAGCACTGTAGCACGTGAGCGCTGTAGCGGCACTGTAGCACTGATGTCAGCACCAAAACGAGGGCTGGAGCTCGGGCCAACCTTGCCCTCGGGCCAGCCCAGGTTGCTTGGTCCCACCTTGCACCTGGGCTTGGGCTCCTCACTGGAAATGAATTTTGGCATTTTTTCCCCCCAGCCTTAGGCTCTGTCATGCCGATGGAGTTGCTCTTATAGTCTCACCTGAATAGGGTAGGTTCATAGGGGGATTGGGCCCCAAAGGATTTTAAGACATGTCCTCAGGACCAAATTTATGAATCCCAGCCAGAGCCCAAGCCCATGCTCAAAACTATCTTCTGACTCTTCTCCACGACGCCGCACGAAATCGAACTTCCGAGCCCGCCAAAAACAAAGAAAAAATGGAAATGCGAGAGAGAAATATCTAATATGAATAAAAAGGAAACTTTTTATTTTGGAATCCCTCCAATTTTTCCAAATTCAAATATGACCCTATAAAAACCACTCTCTCTCTCCCCCCATTTTCCCTCTCCCTCCAATTTCAAGACCCAAAACTAGTTGCTCTGTTTCTCTCCATGGCCGACTACGAGCCTCCCTCGTTCTCTCTCGGGTTCGATCTGGGTTTCGATTCGGAGCTCCAAACGGCTGCCACGGACCACTCCACTCCCGCACCAGCTCCAGACCCTTGGCGCGGCTCCGATGCCCTTAAACCCTTTGACGTAGATGAAGAGATCGGGCCTCAAATCACTGGTCCGGATCCAGAAATCGGTCCCCGACCAGTGCGGCCTCTCAAGCGGCTCAAGCGAGGACTGGCTCTGAAGCGGGAGCCCGCGACGCCGATTCGTAATATTGACGATGATATCGAAGAGTTCTCTTCTCCGGAAGATATTATTCGAGGTATTGTAAAGATTTTTGTTTTTGGTTTTAGTAATTTTGTTTATTTATGGTTTAGTGAAAATGGGAGTTGAAAAAGTTGATTTCTTTTATGTTGTCTTTGATGAAATTGGGAAATAAAATGGGGGAAATATGGTGGAGTTGATTATCTCCATTTAAAAAAAGAAAAATATATAATAATACATTGTTTGCAGATGGTTTGGGGAAGGGAAGTAATTCTAAAGCATATTTCGATGTAAGTTGTTAAGTACAAGAAAGTAGCATTTTTGTTAGATTTGCAGATGTAATGTAATGAATTTTTTTATTTATAAAACTGATGGTTTTTGTGATTTGGGGAATTTGGGTAATGCAAAAGGTGAAAATTTGAGATGGGAAAATGGGTAGGTATGGTTGAAAATTGAAATGCCTTTTAGGAGTAGCAGTACTAGTAGGGACTTTATTTGGTAAATTAATTGCTTAGAGCAATGGGGTTGGTTCTTAAATCTGGGGGTTGATAAATAGTGGCAAAAATTTTAAGCTGTATGCAAGAGGCATAAGCAAGCACATTGAATAACGAAGTTTTGTGTCTTTTGATTTGTAGTACTATTAGGAGAACTTTCTCGGTAAGTTAATATAATCATTTTCAGATTTTTTGCTAGGAAGGTCTGCTTTGCACAAAATCTTTCATCTGACTCATTTTCAGATAGTGTGCTTTCTCTCTTCCTTGTGTGTGTGTGGGTCTACCCTATTGGTTATGTATTTAGATTAATGGTTGCCAAAATTTGTAGCAGATGCATATCGGCCAACACAATACCAAACTGTTTCCAGTAGTTCAAAGATCCCATTACATGGAAGTGGGGTTTTAACCTCTCAATCATCCTGCCATAGCATGGGAAGGAAAAGGAAACCTGCTTCAGACGTCTCAGCTTCTGTGGGTATGGAGGCGAACCACCAAGGATTGATGTTTCCAAAGTTGACTACCAGTCCTCTTCGAAGGTTCCAGTTAATTGATTCTGATTCTGATGATCCTTCAGTCAGTGGAAATGGGAGCAGGGTTACTTGCAACGTTGATCCATCCTCAAAGAAGCAACACTTCAAATCCGGCCATTCTGCAAGTACTAGTGAAACAAAGAAGAAACTATCAGTGCCTCAAGATGGGGGTGATGTGGATCTGTGGAAAGATTTCCGTCCAATCAAGAAGTTTAGCATTCCAACACCTGCTTTGGATGAGGTATGTCAAGAATTTCTCCAATCCGCGAAGGATAAGACTACTCAGAAATTGGGGAGGGATTCATGTCTACATACAAATGAAATTTTTCAAGAAACGACATGTTGTGTCCAAGATGTTGAACAACTCTGGAATGTGGCTGATCCCCTTCCACCTGCTCATCATTACTTTTTCCATGACGATCCAAATATTCGGAAATTAGTCTGCAGTCGCTTACCCAATTTTTTTCCACTTGGCATTAACATCAGAGGAAATCAACAGAATGGTTCATCAGTTATTGACTACATGTAAATACTTTTTTTTTCCTGGTTGTTTCTGGTTTTTATAAACTTTCATTTTGAGTGTTATGTCATGACATGTTTCACATTGTCACTTCAGGGGTCAATTTAGCAACGGAGAAGCTTCAAAGCAGAAAGTGAATCAAAAAATTCACCTTGACCAAAGCTCTAAGAGGAGAAATAAATCAAACATATCAAATGTTGAAGAAGGCTTACATGCTTCCGGAGGCTGGATGAATCCAAAAGGTAAAGCAGCACAGAAAGGTAGTGTCAATAAGAGCTCAAGAAAGGGAAGAAATAGGTCAGCCAAATCAAATTTTGGAAATGTCGAGCATACTTCTGGAAACTGGGTGGAACCCAGAAGCAATGCCAGTACAAAGCGGATTCAAGCAAATGCACAACCTTCTGGTCAATGGTCTACGCCCAGTGCAAGTGGGCAAGCTGCTGGTCATTGGTATACTGGCCCTGGTGGAAGGAAGGTATGTTAGAACACTTCATATGGATGATTTTATTGTATAGATCTTATGTTAATAGCTATTAGCCGGTCCTTTTTGTACTTGATAGATAGCAAATGTGGACAGTATAAAAGGTTCTAAAAACTAACTGCATTGTTAATGAATTATGCTATTATGCTTACAATCTCTAAAGTAAAAGTGTACTAAATCCTACATTATCTTATTGTTGCTTTACAAAGGAAGCGGAGTGATAGAGTTTCAGCAAAAATTGCTGGATCCTTGGTTATAATGTTTGTCCGGTTTGAATAACGTTATACATTGTCCAGTTTAAATTTTCCTTCTGTAGATAGCGATCAAGTGAGATAGTGTGATACTTTATTTTGGTTGCAAGCATCTGTTAATTTGTGATTCATCTTGAATCTTCCTTCTAGAAATAGGAAACTAGAATTTGATATTGCTGGTGAGATTTCATTTGACCCTATGCAGGCATTCTTATCCACGGTCACATGGATATAAGTGACTTGGTTGGCGTTGTAGTTCTAAATTTTCTGTAATGTCTTTGACATTATTACTGCATGCATATATCTCTCCTTGCCTTGATCATGTACAGTTGTAATGCTTTTAGTTTTTATCATCAGGTTTATGTAAGTAAAACTGGGCAGGAAGTGACAGGCTCAACAGCATACAGACTGTATCGGAAGGTACATGTAAATCCATACTTTTCAATGTTTCGTTCTCTCTGTGCAGCTTGCTCATTTTTAACCTTTGTCATGGACAGGAAAGTGGAGCACGGTCTGTCAAAGCCAGAAAAATGAAAGGAAAAAAAGAAAAAGGTTCCAAGAAGAGGTGAGGCTGAGAGTTGATGCCATTTCCATGTACCAAAGTATTTCTGTAACATTTCTTGTCGATAATTTCTCTATTTTAGATTTTTTTTTCCCCATGTAATATGGTCGTCATAATGTTGACAAACTTTTCGAGAGAATTTATTCCGTGACATAATACAAAGATAGTTATTTCTTTTCCGTACTTGGGTGCTACGACCAAGACCATGATTCTGACTATAACAATGAAGATAAGTTTGCAGTTGATTAGAGTAATTGGCCACCAACCATTTGCACTGAAGTTTGAATCACCCTCCTCGTAGATTAGGGTAGTTTAAATATCACATTGTAAAAAAAAAGAAAAAAAAAAAAGCATATATCAGTCTGTACTAGGCTGCACTTGCTGAAAAATCCAATCTTTTTATTGTTCTTTCACTTGGTCAGAAAGAAAATCTGTTGCAACCCTCAAATCAGTCCGATAAAAAAAAACTGGCATGCCGTGCTTATTTCTTTACACCTCAAAACCTAGTTAACTTTCAAGATGATGTAGTGTCAAGAGCCCAAGTAGATGAATGCCCTTCAAGCTTTTGAAGCAATTCAAAGCGAATTATGTGAATGATCTGGTTACCAGACTACAACTAAATGTGGGGCTGTCAAATAAAGCAACAATCGTTCTATGTTCAAGCATCCTAATTTGCCAATCACATAGGTACATTGTAGTTTATTTGCTGCATAACAAAAGCACATAAGAAAACAATTCATTGGATAAAAGGGATAGCAACTTTTGGTTTTTTCTTTGGGAATACTCTCCCCCTCAAAATTAAAACCCAACAAAAAAATAGTTGTCCTTGAAGTAAAACCTCTTATACAACATTTTATGCTCTTCTAAAACAAAAAGCATTCTCCAGCATGGCCAGGACTTGCAAAAACCATGGATTATGTTAGCAATAAAATGTTCAAATGACTCCTTCACACGCTTCATGAGATGTCAAACAGTTTGCTCAAAGACAATATCATGTCATAGGTCTTCGGTGGAAGAAGAAAAAAACGGGGGCCAATATTGAGTAATATGTGCTTGACAAGTACCTGCTGCCCATCTATTCAATGAGAAAAAAACACGACTGCAAAGGATATACAGATGTCAGAACAAACAAGACACTTAAGCCTTAAAATCTTTTTTGTACGCACCCTGCATAATTCCACTCATTTGTGATCAGAAGTGTCCTGCTGGTTAGAACCCTTGGAGTCCTCTCGATTAGAAGTCCTGGATCTAAACATGTGTTTGCATCTCCTGCAATGATTAGTGTAGCATGATTAACTGTAGAGATTGAAAATCAAATATTGCAGTAACTACAGAAGGAAGCAAGTGAATGGATAACCCTTCAAGAAACTAGGGAAACGAGTAAAAATTACTGTAGTGCATTTGCTAAGGAAAGAGTTACCCCACAATCATAAATTCTCCTCATATCATCTGTTTCTAATTTAACCCATCAATGTGATATATCAGATACCACTACAAGGTTAGATAAAAAATTTGGAAGGGCATTGATTTGGGCAAACGGTTATTAATCTTGCAGTCCTAAGCTTTAAGAGGTCACATACAATGTTGACATCATTAAAAGCATATTAACAAAAATCTAGCATTATATTTCTAGGCAAGTAAGTTGCAAACCTTTTTTTTTTAAAGAAAAAAGTAAGTTGCAATCTAAAAAATGCAAGAATATTACGAGTTCAATTCCTCAGCCCTGCTCTTAATATCACTTGACCATAAGACTGGGTCAACGTTCTTTGGCAACGAGTCTTGTAGTTGGTTTTTCTCTCTAAGCCACTGCTCCACCTTATAGCACTCATTGACAATCTGAGACACCGAAAGTCAATCATAGGAAAAATTATAGTCACATTTATATGCGGCATAAGTAACTAACTGTATTGCCATACCGATTCCCTATCCATGGGTGGAAGTGAATTCACAGCCATCCGGTAATCCCCAATGCACTTTAATAGATCCCTTGTAGCTTGCAATCTTGCTTCCTCGTCTTTATATCGGTTCTCAATTGGATCCACCATCTATAATTATCCAAAAGACATCAAGGTAGGAGAAAGATAATAGGAACTTAAATTGTCAAATTTCAAAAAGTGGGGAGAACCTTCTTAAGATCTTCCAGCTTTGAAGTATATGCATTTTCAGTTTCATCTTCTCCATCATCATAAAGCCATTCCTCAGTCTGCTGTAGGCTCCTGGAGATTCCCTCCCTCTCTTGATCACTTGCAAAGCTTCGATATGTGTTGAAGAGCTATTCACATGCATGTCCTTATGTTAAAAGCCAGCCTATGGCAGCAAATGAGCATGAACTAAAAGATCTACAAGAGTATGACTAAGTTATAGTCAAGCAAGCTCAGGTATGGATAATGAGATGAACAGAGGGACCGCAATAAGGGACTGATCTTTTGCCAAATATCTATAGAACTGGTGATCATCCCATGCTATAAGACAATTAAAAGAATTGTTGGGTTAAAGCTAATACAGAATAGTCATACAGCTTAAATCCTGATATTACTAGACAGCAGTATTCACCATTATACATTTTGACCGTTATCACAAACAGCATCAAATCTACATCAGTTGAGTTGATGATATTTTACTCTCAGGCCATTTAGGGGGAAAAAAACTGGCCTCATAAACAAATACAAACTCCAATATTATAAGTAGAATGTTAGTCCTAAGTCCTTATATTGCTTGGAAAAATGAGTATTTCAAATCAAAGCTAAATCAAATTATTTGAGATGGTTGAATCACAAAACCAAAGCAAACATGATGGAAAGATAATACAGGTTATACCTTATTACGCATATCATATACATAAGATTCCAAGGCATTCTTTTTGTCTTTCGTTTGTTCCATAATTCTGTCCTGCTGACCTAACTGGAGTTCTTTTTCTTGAGCTTCTGAAAGTTCAGCCTTGGTCATTCCACCATATATATTTTCAGTAACGGGTATCTCTAGCCTCCTGGTGGATTTATTGTCTCTTTTCCCATCACCCTGGAAAAGTGCACATCTTTAAATGATTTCCAATCTACTCCATAAACTAACAACTAAATTGACAGGAACAGAATTTAAATCTTTGCAAAACAAAATAAGTCTAACCATTATAAATTGCACATTAAATATGAACGACACAATTACTATAAATAAATTATAAGGGAATTATTGCATATATCCAAATTCCAGATTCATATCTAGTTCTTCTGAAATGAAATATGAACAATAAAAATAAATAAATAACTAAATTTACAAGTCTGACTTACACTAGCATGTGAAGACTTGGATTGCATACTACTACTTTCTTGAAATCCATCTCCAACTGCCTCAGAAGAACCAGAAGCAGTTACACAATCAATGTCCATTGGGTCCATTGAATCAGCAACACCCCTTGTAGAAGAGTCATCTCCATGTTCTTCCATCATCTAATGCCATTACAAGATTTATACCACAAAAACATGATCCTAGTCAATGAGTAAATGACAAAGTTAATATGGTGCCATAAAAGAAAGAAGATCAGACTTCTAACTTACCATAGCTGATTCAACAAAGACAACACCGTTGAGGTCTAATTGAATTTTAACTTTAACCCTTGTCTTTTCACTATGGGAGCATTGGAAAGGGCCAATCTACATAAACAGCAGCTCATTTTTAGAAAGCAAGCATAGAGAGGATCAAAATGACATTTGCATTGAGCAGATAGTAAACTGAAGCTGTCTCCCCCAAGTGTTCTATAATCCGTCTAACCAAAAGCAATTTCCATGATCCTGGATTATTACCAATGCTGCAAAGATTAGACATTGAGCTTTGCAGTCTTCAGTGGCAACATGATTGCCTTTGATTTCAATTACTTCTCTCATGTAGGCATCCTTTATTGACTTTATTTTCTTGCATCCTCACCGACAAAATTGTGTGTGCCACATGTTCTCCTCCCTTTAGCCCACCAAAAAAAGATAACAAAGAGCAAAATATATTACCTTAAAACAACTAATTTTAGAAGATACACCAGCAGGCACTTCACTGGGATTGGCATAGAATGCTTCCAGATGAAATGAACTACTTCGTCGAAATGTCAATACTTTAACACTTGGAATGGGTTGGCCTTTTGGAAACAGGATGCCATTTGACCCTGTGCAAATTGGAGCTTCATCCAATAAGAATCCTATAGAGAAAGGAATTGAATCTTGAACCTGCATATAGATCCAGGAAAACCATTACTTTCATTGTGGCAACTATCCAGATAACAAAGACATATCTCTACATTGTGAAAATTAAAGCTATAAAGTTAGTGCTTTGATTCTTCGAGTCTAGGAGGGATTTTTGAAATGTAGAGCATATCCAGAGCAAGTAAGAGGTTGTTACCTTTAAACAATAAAATCATATAATCAAGCAAGCATCCATCACAGATTTTGTGCTTTCTTGCCTGCTTAAGTGCTGCTACGTTTAGAACTGGAAATAAATCCTTCTTTAAGGTTGTTTATAGTCCCTAAGCTTATGCTTTGTGAGAGGCACCCATACTTCTCAAAATTTCAAAAAATAAAGCCAAAAAAAGAGGATATGTAGCTAGCTATACAGGGTACATTGCATATAACAGCATTGTGTTGCCTTGCGTATGAACAAATATATCATGGCATTCACAAGTGACATGAAAGTAGTGAATTTTTTAAACCAAGAAATGATAATTTGTTTCAGAATACAAACCTCATATTCTCTGACTCGAAAAACTGGACTTAGCATTGCACATTGAAGAGCGCATCCACGTGCTACACACTCACTCGCATTCAGTGTCCGGCGAGGTTCTTTCCTGAATACAGAAGTTAAAACTCTACCAACAGCTGGGATCCTAGACCCCGACCCAACAAGCTCCACAGAATGAATCTTCTCAGCAGTCAAACCTGCATCAGCTAAAGCTTTGCTACAAGGAACACCAATCCTCTCCAACAGACCTGAAGACAACATCTCAAAGTCTTCCCTTTTAATAAAACCCTTAACATCTTTCTCATCCATTAAACACTCAATATTAAGTGGTGCCTCCGCATTCGCACTCAAAACTTTCTTGAGCTTCTCACAAGCTGCCCGTAGCCTGATACTTGCCTTGACATTAGAGTATACATCAATTCTGTATTGCTCCTTGAACTGTGCAGCAAAATGCCCAAACAAGACCTCATCAAAGTCTCTCCCTCCCAAGCTTCTTTCAAAAGTATGAGACAGTATTTTCATTTGCCCAGCCTCAAATGATGCAATAGTGACCTGTGTATCACAATGACCAATGTCAACAAATGCCACATAAGTTGGACCGGAACTGGGGAAATCTGATTTGTAAATCCCATAACTAAGAGCAGTTGCAGTACAGTCATGCATCAATCTCAAAGGCTTCAACCCAGCAACTGTTGCAGCATCCAAGTATGCACGTCTCTGTAAGTCTGTAAAGTATGATGGAATACCAATCACACAATCTGAAATGGGCATTTCCTGATTCTTCTCTATTAAATCTTTCAAATGTGCAAAAAGCATCGCTGTAACCTGAACCGGCGTAAATGTATGAGTCTCGCCCAAGTATTTCAAATGAATCAAAATGCCACCATCTGGGGCTTCAGAAGTTTGAAAGGGTAACATTCGAAGGTCACGTTGAACATCAGGCTCCGAAAATTTTCTACCAATCAGTCTCTTCACCTGAGACACTGTTGATTTTGGGTTCATCATTGCAGAAGCAGCACCAGCGGACCCCAGAAACCGCTGCTTCTCACCAAAACAAACCACAGCTGGTGTTTCACGTTTTGATTCATCATTTAACAAAACATCAACACCCCGTTGCTTCACCACCGCAATTACACAATTCTCATTTCCAATATCAAACCCCACCACACTCATATTTAACAAAATTTCAGCACCAAACTGAGGACACCAATTAAATTTCCACCAAGTTCCTCAAGTTGTTGCACCAAACCTATAATTCAACCCCAAAAGTGAACAGAATTAAAATTATTTTTTTTATTTATAAAAAAAGTGAATTGTACGTTGTTTAAACAAGCTTTATCTGATTGTTTTCTCCACTAACACTAACAAAGTTAATTGCTGAAAAAATAAGACCAAAAACAAACTTTCAAATAATTGTTGTTATACGTTAATCGAATTCATAACCCAGCTAAGCTTAAATTTAGCCATCAGTACATTTCAATCTGACATTTTCAGCGCTTAGGAACCAAAACAAGAAGACCCAGAAACTCAAACTCAACCTTCAAACAGAAATTTACTCATCTTGAATTTTCTTAGAAACCAAACAAAACGCAAATGTTCAATATTTCAAAATCAAATCCGCACATTCCTTTAACAAAATCTCAACAAAAATGATGAATTCAGCAGGCTGGGGAAAGTGATCGAATTACCTGTTTGAGAAACGACGCTCCGAAAAGAAGTTGAAAAAGAAAACCATGAAAATTAAAAATTACAAAGGGAGGAAGAGACTGGTCAAGAGAAAAACTCTGCCCTTTGCTCGCATTGCAGAATATACAACGTCATATTCTCCTTGATAAATTTCTTCAATTTATTCAATTTACGAGGGTCTGATTGCAAATATTATTTCCAGCAACGCCTTTCTATGTCTCCTTTTTTTTTTCTTTTTTCTTTTTTCTAAAAAAAAAAAAAGCACCCATTTATGGGATTTGCCGTGGCCTGAATGGCTCTTTAACATTTTGGCTTTTGATGTAAACATTGATTTACGACCTCAATAAAACCTTCCATCTATTGGCCCAAAAAAAAAAAAAAATGCACCATAAAGGTGTCGCTTCATTTTTTTACTTCTTCTCTTTTTCCAATTTGTTTTTCTTTAAACAATTACAAGGGAGCCTCTTAGTTACTAGTATAAGATTCAATTCAATCCGTCCAAATCGACTGATTTAATTCAATTTCAATCAATTTTGATGATTTTTTTTGTTTGGTCGAAATCAATTTTGATGATTTGGCGGATTAAATTGGATTCGTAAAATTTCAAAACCGACATGATTGGATTGGATGATGGATTTGCTTATGACAATCCAATCAAATCAAATCAAATTATTTTTATGCTTATTTTGCTCTTGTAGGTATTTGTAGTTGAAAGGATTGTCAATATTTTAAATCATTTAATGAAATTATGTTTAATATATTATATAATCAAAACAATTTTATCTTATATTTCATTTATATTTTACATTATGTCTATTAATATGTTTGATTAGATTAAATATAAGGATAAATTTTTAATATTTTAATATTATATTTTTCCATTATCAAATGGATCATACAATCCAATCCAATATCAATTGGATTGAATTGGATGGAATTTAAACATCTAATATGATTGGATCAGATTGAAAAAATCACAATCCAATTTGTATTGAATCGAATGCGAATTGACTAAATTGTATTGATTTCGAAACAATGTACACCTTTAATGTAATAATAACTTCGGATGAATATGCTTGTCTTGATTGGGGTTTAAAAGTTTTGGGATACAAAGATGTGGTTGGTCTAATCTTAACCCTTCCTATGTCATTGATACATATTTTAGATGTGTCCCAATTTGGAGACCGTCTTCAGATGATACCTTTACTATTAGATCATCTACACGTTTCTAATTAGTGAATAAAACTACTCTAGTCTTCATCTTATTTCAAAAATTTAAACGTTCTTGATTATGCCTGAAGTTAAGATCTTTGGTTAGCCTTTGCTTAGAGATAAGAAACTAAGGCGATAGTTTGTGAGTTCATAATCATATCAATCTTGTTTGTGTTTTTTTGTAATCAACAAGTGGAGAAGAGTTTGTCAATTCTTTAATCATGTCAATCTTGTTTGTGTTTTTCGTAATCAACAAGTGGAGGATCTTAATCCTTTATATTTTAAATGCCCATTCATTTGGGAAAGAATTATTCTTTGTTTTCGTATGTTGATAGTTTCTCTTATAAATTTATTCATTTACATAAGAAAATAATCTATTCATCTTCTGCTATAGCTGCATGGCTATGTTTGAACAAAAATATTGTTTTAATATGATTATTGTGTACTTTGAAATTGACTCGTTAAATTACTTTTTTTTGTTTAATGCATTGTTATAATTCTTAACAATGTATTCACTTTCCTTACTTGAACTAGGCCCAAATCTTATTGGACCTGTTAACTTGAAGAAAAGATTTGATTAGGAAAGTAACCTTGAAAGAAACTTGTGATTGAGAAGGATTTCGGCGGTAAACAGGCGTCTCACATGTGTGCACGTGATGAGAAAGACAAAGAGAAAGGTGTATGAAATGGAACTCAGAAACAGTGAGAACCACATGGTGCTATACGAAGTCGTAGGAACATTTTGAGAAGGTACTGCCACTTTCTTCCCCAATCAATCCCTGGCTCATCTTTGTTCTTTGTTCAGTATATACATCTCGTCTTCGATTACTTAACTTTCATCAGAGTTCAAAAAACTTTCCTGGGTTTAACTCATAGTAAATATCTACTTTTTTGTTGTTGGGTACAAGTAAAAATTTTAACTTTTCACTTTTGGTTGTCCATCTTCTCAGTTGCTGCTATTATGTTGTTTTTTCTTTTGGGAAATACTAGCAATCTTTTCTCTAACCTTCTCATTTAGACCTTCTCCATTTTTTGCTTGACATGTGTCATTCTCCTTACACTTAAAACAATGTCATTAATATATTATACAAGTTAACTTTTGCTTTCAAACTTTACCCTTATTAAATGTATTCAATTTATCCAAAAAAAATTCACAACTTTCTTACCATCTTATTAATTTTTTTTTAACGTCAATTTTTTTTAAAAAGAAAATATATGATTTTCTTCAAAAAAAAAAGAAGAGGAAATGTCCGTTTTTTTTAAAACACGAAGGACTTTTTTTTTTCCTACATAAACCCTTTGTGTTAAAATTTTTTTAAAAAAACCGGACATTTCCTTTTAAAAGCATATATTTTCTTTAGAAAAAATAATTTATGTTAGAAAAAAAAAATAATAAGATGGTAAGAAAGTTGTGAATTTTTTTGGATAAATTGAATACATTTAATAAGGGTAAACTTGGAAAGCAAAAGTTAGCTTGTATAATATATTAATGACATTGTTTTAAGTGTAAGGAGAATGACACGTGTCAAGCAAAAAATGGAGAAGTTCCAAAGGAGAAGGTTAGAAAGAAGCTTGTATAATATGCAGTTTAACTTTATGTTATAACAAAGATAAAACGTAGGTGAACTAGAATTAATATTTGCACATGCGGCACCACAGTAGAAAAGTGGGCGAAATTTTCTCTTTTCCCGAGTACATCCTGGTTCGATTCACGTAGGAAACTCTTAAGGCAACCCAATATAATACTTACCCTTCCCCCTCCCTCCCTAACAAATGAACAAAAAAAGAAGTGGAATTAATATTTATTTGGGTCCTGTATATTTATGAAAAAGTTTTAATTTTGTATAATACACTTTTTATTTTCTGAAAATATTTTATAGCATTTCTCAGCAACCGGGTGGAAATTTAGGGGTTTTTTCAAGTATAGGTTTTTATGAGTTTTGGGGTTAAACGTGTAAACTTATTTTTGAAATTACGTGTTCTGTATAGCGATTGTGATCCATTTCCATTGCCTGCTCCTATTCAGGTTTCTGCTTTACTTGTAAGCCGGAACTTTCTAGTGCCTGGGTTTTCATTTGTTTGTTGCTTCAGGTGTGTCTTTCTATTCCCATTCATGCAGCCTATAGGAGGTCTAAAATTTATGCTGACTCTAACTTCAGTCACTTGTCTACAATCAATGCCACTTTCTCTGTGCACTTTGGCTCACTGGCATGTATTGTAGCTTATGAGGGAACAATTGTTTGTGCCATGAGAATATTGTGGAACTTCTTACATGCCTGTTTTATATAACTTTTAAGTTGTAGTTTCATTGCATGATAATGGAAGAGCAAGAGAAGAAGATTGTTTGTGAGGATTTCTTTGGGATATTGAGGTAGTGGCTGTGCAAGGGTTTTCTTTGTTGGTTTTTGCAAGATACTGCAAACATGTTTGAGTTGAAATTAGTCCCACATTGGAAAACTATAGTTCCTTGAAGGTCTTTATAACACTTACTCTTGGAAATAGAATAGTTTGGATTGGGCCATGCAAGTGAATTATTTTTTAAAATTCAAATACTAGATAAATTTTGTCTATCATCCCTCTATATAAACAGGAGCTCTAGGTCTGTTTAAACTACATCAAAAAACGTAGATATCAGTCAAAGTCATCATTCCTGTTTATAGCTTGAGAGAAACACATTGATTTCGCCAGAAATCAAAGCCCTAGTGCTAGGACTTTGATTTTAGATAGTTGTATCCTGGTGAAGTAGACCTGCAAAACTACAAGCATTGAGTATGGGCGAAATTCTGTTTCAAGAACATTGCAATTTGCAAGTCGCTATTTGAAAAATCAGTCTGTTTTTATTTTATTGCCTTGTTTAATTTCGTAATTTTATTTATTGTTAATTTAATTATTAAATTAAATTATTAGTGTAATACTGATTGTTGTTCAACCAACTTGTGTTTGCGTTTGTGTTTGTGCTATGTGGTTTAACTCAACTCTGTCTTCTACTTGTGGGTGAAAATGTTCTTTCTTGTTCATCTATTTATTTCCACTATGAATTGAGCGGGTGTTCAAGGGTTTTCTTTTTATTTGTGTCATGTGATTTTAACTCAACTATGTCTTATACAAGTTACACAGTTACACTTAGTGAAGAATAAATATCTTTGGTGGTGGTGGACAAGAATTTTACATGTCGCATAGACATTGTTGTGCACTTGTAAGTCTTAACAAGTGGTCTCATAGTGTGTTCTCTTGAGGTTCAGATTCCTTGTCATTCACCATTTGGGTAGAGAATGTTGAAGAATACACGAGTCCAACATTGAAAACTTTAAAAAAAAAAAAAAAAAAAAAGAAGTTTCATATAATAAATGGTTCCACTCCTAATAACATAAAGACATTTTGTGATAAAACCTCACACCTACTTGACTTTGTAAAGACAGACAACACCAAAGGCACCCTGAGAAAATAAATGAATCGTGACTACTGCCCATCTTAGAGAGAACATAAAAGACCTTCGGAAGCATCTCAAGCAGCAAATGTAAGCTAACATTGTTACTAGAGAGAGAAGCAGAAGATCAAGAGAGCCTGCAATGGTGACAATAATAACTCAGTTGTGTTGTGTAACAGTTTGATTTTATCCTCTTAATATTATGAGCACTGAAAGGCAAAGGTGATACATGCAAATTGGCACATTGAAATTGAGCATCACCAATTTGGGTAAATTGGTGGCTGACCCCAAACAAAACTAAATTCTTACAATTCACTTTAATGGACATGACCCTTGGCCTTGTTTATATTAAAAGAAAAGACTTTATGTTAAAGTGTAACTTCGCACTTTAATGGACATGACCACCTAAAATTAGAGTTATTTTATTTAGGTCAAATCACTTCGTTGGTTCTTGTGGTTTAGCTCATTTTCACTTTGGTCCTTGTTATTTTAATGTTTGCAATTGTGGTCTTGTCATTTTATTTAGTTAGCAATCAAGTTCCTACACGTCTAAAATTGTTAAGAAAAATGGATGAGTTTGCACTTGTTTTGGAGAGACAAAAGTTACCTCATATGTCAATGTCACTTATTAATTTGACAAAGTTGATGGTTTGGACTTGATTGCAAACTAAATCAATATAAATGACTAAAATGTGAAAATCAAAATGACATGAACCAAATTAAAAACAAGTTTAATAGAAAATTTAGCGATACTTCAACATCTTTGTGTGAGAGGCTTTGAGGTCTCCTAAATAATAATTGTAAAACTCACAAACATTTATTTGCATGATATTATTTATGGGTTTTTTTTGTTTTTTGTTTTTGGGAAAAGATTTATAGGTTGATTTTTGTTGGAGGTGAAAAGTAAGAAAAAGTATGAAAGATAGTAGACTCTTTTTTTCAAATAAATATATTATATTATATTATTTTTTTTTTTAAATTTAAATTTATTTAAATGTGGCGATTTGGGGAGGGGAGCACTTTTCCTCAGATTTGAAGTGGTGACCAAGTGGAGGGAGGGGGAGGGACCTCAACACTAAGGTGAACCCCTCGATTGAAAGGTAGTAGACATTAATTAAGTTATTTGGTCAAAACAGTAAGCTCGTTCCCTTGCATACAAGTTCTAACCTCCCTTTTAATAAATTAAAGTAATTTCAACTATCACTTTTATTAACAAAAGATAAGAAACAAGTAACAACCCATGACCTTATCCAAAAAAAATAATGATGATGACTATGTGTCACCAAACTGTTGCATGCCTTAAAAGCAAGTAAACATGTCAAGTGTCTACACAGTAGTTTATAACTCAGCAGTGAAAAGCACGCTCCATTTTCTGATTCTCTACTATACTTCCAAACTCCTTCCTTCCCACCTCGTCCCTTCCGCCCAATAAAAACCCAGAACCCGAAACCCAGAACCCGAAACCCGAAACCCGAAAACCAAGAACAGTTGCATCAATTTTTTTTTTTTCACAGCACCTAAAAGCAATTCCGAGCTCCCAACCACTGACGCTTTTTATTCACTGCTAGACGACGTCGTCGGAGCACTAAGAGAAGGTACTGCCACTTTCTTCCCCAATTTCTCACAATCCCTAGCTCATCTTTGTTCTTTGTTCAATATATGCATCTCTCTTGTCTTCGCTTACTTAGCTTTCATCAGAGTTCAGAAACTTTCCTTGGGTTTAATTGATAGTAAATATTAACTTTTTTTGTTGTTGGGTACAAGTAAAAATTTGAACTTTTTTCTTTTGTTGGTCTATCTTCTCAATTACTGCTTGTTATGTTGTTTTTAGTTCCGCAGTTTCTTTTATGTTTGAAAAAAAAAAGATACAACGAATAAAGAAGAAACTGTGGTTCGCTGAGGTGAAGTGGAATTAATGTTTATTGGGCCCTGTTTATTTATGGAAAAGTTTTAAACTTCTTAATTTCTAATTTCTTACTATACATACACGTTTTATTTTATTTTAAAAAAAAAAAAGATTAGTATTTCTCAGCTACCAGGTGGAAATTTAGGGTTTAAAAAAAAATATTTTTTAAAGTATAGTTTTTATGAACTTTGGTTTTAAATGTGTAAAATTATTTTTGGTTCTGTATTGCGATTGTGATACAATTCCATTGCCTGCTGCTATTCAGGTTTCTGCTTTACTTGTAAGCCGGAACTATCTAGTGCCTGAGTTTTAATTTGTTTGTTGCTGTCTTTTTTATTTCCATTAGTGCAGCCGCTAAGTTCAGTTACTTGTGTACAATCAGTGTCACTATCATTGTGCATTTTGGTTCACTAGCATCTGTTGCAGCTTACACTGCATTTTCCTATTTCTTTTGTTGTCTTTTTGTTGACAGTTAGCAATCATGCTTATCCATTTGAGTGATTTTCTGCTTTTGAAGCAGTCACTTTTTGATGATTAGGAATTGGGTTTGTGAGAAAATCGTAATTGGGGTATAGTGTTGTCTGACTTGCTTCTGCAGTGGTCCCAGAGCATTCTGATAACTTGGTTGATCATACTGAGTTTATAGCAGAGGCTAGCCTGTATACTTAGGCGATTTATCAATGTAGTAGTGTTCACATAATGGGAGCCTTATGAGGGAACAATTGAAGTTAAACCACACCATGAGAATATTGGGTACTTCTTACATGACTGTTATATAACGTTTTCTTTGGCATATTGAGATAGTGGCTGTACAAGGGTTTTCTTTGTGTTTGTGATTGTGTTTGTGCTGTGTGATTTAACTCAATTGTGTCTTCTTCTATTTATATATGCAGACAAGAATTTTATGAATTTCATAAATCTTGTGGTGCCATTTTCATTCTCGTTAGTTGGTGTTCAAGGGTTTTCTTTGTATTTGTGTTATGTGATTTTAACTCAACTATGTTTTATACAAGTTATACAGTTACAATTTAGTGAATAATACATATCTCTGGTGGACGTGGACACGAATTTTCCATATCACATACTTATTGTGCTTACAAAATTCTCTCATTCATCTATTTCTTTCCATTAGGAACCGTTGAGTGGTCATTCTTTTGAATCTCGGTTTGCACTTGTAAGTCCTAACAAGTGGTCTCAGAGTGGGTTCCCTTGAGGTTCTGATTACTTGTTATTCACCACTTGGTAGAGAAGTGTTAAGATAGGCGACACCAAAGGCAGCTCGAGAAAATAATTGAATCGTGTGCATTGCCCATCTTGAAAAATGTTGTATTTGATGTCCTAGCTCTGCTTCTCCTGAAACCCACAGAATATTCAGCAAGAAAATCAGCCCATGAAAAACTACTCATTATCCAAGATTTACTTGTAAAACATTCCTTTTCCTTCAATTTTCAGTTAGTATTCATTCTTGGACTCGATGTTGCAAGTAATGCACTATTACATAATTAGTGGATTTTTCATTTGTTGTCCAGAATTTTTTTGTTTTTGTATGGGTAAAGGTTTGTTATTTAAAGGTAGAAATCAATTTATTGAGGCTTCTGTACAGGATATACTTGCCAAGTCTTATTATTTAAACTTTAAAAAGCACAGAAGTTTGATATGTAATTTAAATTCTATCATGTTTGGTATCAATTTTCTTTTTAAAACTCACTAGAAAGCCTTACTCTTGCTGTAGGGAGGGGAGTTTTGGTAGAATTTGTGGGAAGAGCAAGAGAGTTTGCTAAAAGTACCTGAAGATGAGCCAAGCTGATCAAGGGATCAACCCTGATGCCTCGTCAAACATCCATATGAAGCGCAAACGTGGCCGTCCACGGAAATATCCAAAACTAAATCTGGAAGAGGATACTCGTGTGCCAAATGCTCAGAATCTGAACTCACGTGTGAATGCTGGTATTGGTATTCCTCCTGTTCCTCCTGGATTTGATGGGAGGAACGAATACCAGTCCCATCATGCAGCTCCAAATAATAGTACAACTGATGTCATGGTGGGAACAATAGTTTCTGGTGTCATTGATGGAGCTTTTGATGGAGGATATTTACTTAGTGTCAGGGTTGGCAACTCTCACACCACTTTGAGGGGCGTTGTCTTCAAGCCTGGACGTTACACTTCTGTCTCAGCAGAGAATGATGTGGCCCCAGATGTTCAAATGATCAGGCGAAATGCAATTCCCATTCCAGGTGAGATTTACTCTCATGTCCATGGTCAGAAATCTCGTTCTAGAGATGTCATCCGCTCTGTTCATCACGTGGCTTCAAAAGGCAAACATGTGCCCCCTGTGGCAGCCCAAACTGTTAATCCACTATTGTCCAGAGGAAACTTGTTGCCTGTTATACTGCAACCTCGTAATTTATCTAATGGGGTACCACTCACCGGTTCATCTACTTCTGTTGCTCCAGTTGCTCCTCCGAAAAATGGGTCGATACCCACTAACCAGGTGCCACTCACCAGTGAACCAACTTCTGTCGCACCCCAAGCTGCAGATCTGGCAACTTCAAGAGTTAAACCAGTTCCTCCATCAAATGGGTTGATACCCTCCAACCAGATGCCAATAGTTGGAAATCAGTCTTCAGTGTTCGAAGGTGAACAAAATGATGATGGTACTTGTAATCAACCATCAACAGAGACGCTAATTCAGGAAGAAGCCAAATCAATGAGACTCCCAGATATACCTTTTGAAAAATTGGTTACTGAGGTAGTAAAAAGGATTGATAACCCCTCACAAGCCACCTTACAATCAACTGATATTCACATTGAGGGTAGCAAGTCAACTGGCAATGAGATGGAGAACGATATGGATCAACCCCTAGTAATTGAGCCTCTGCAAGCCATACAGCCGAAAGGCCACTCTACACCAGTTTCAAAACCACTGGAGGACAGTAGAAATGGCAAAATGTCTGAGCTGTTGCAGGTAAAACCAATCTTTAACATTCTCCTTGAGCAATTTAGTAGTTAACGTTATTGCAGACATAGACGCTGATTTAAACATCTCAACGAGTTTCTTCTTTTCTTTCAACAAGGTTTTGCAGGAAAGCATGAGGGAGAGGGAGGAGCCACAGGCTGAAGTGTCAACCACAGGTCCCAGACAGAAGTTGGATGAACCAAGTTAACCTGTGATCGGAAATAAAATCTGATTGTTCACGAAAACCTTCTTAGGCTTCAAGTGTCTGATTTTCTAGTAGCCACCTTGAATGGGTATTGTGTGCATGCTTTGCTGATGGACATAAAGGCTTTGCATGATGGGGTAATCAGACCTTTGTGTAGAAGGGTTGTTTTCTTAAAGTAGGAACTGAGGAAGATCTGTTTGACTTTTGTTTATAGCTTATTTGACTCTGATAACTTGTTAGAAATGTCTCTGCTTATGTGTTCGACGTACAGTCATTTATTAACATCATATTTTTGTTTTGGTGAATAGAGGAGTTCACTAACCCAAAAAAGAGGAGCAAAGGCCAGTACAACAAACCTGAAATGTATAGGGAACAAGAGAACAAACTCAACAGGCTTTAGCAAACACCAGGAGAAAACCAAACCAAGCAAGCGGGAAACCAACCAATATTAAGACCAGAGACATTATTCAAAGCTCAACAAAACCATGAAACCAAATCTAATGGATCAAATCACAATCAGAGAAGGATTGGTTCCATCAAAATATGTTTGGGCTATCTACTCAAGAAAAAAAAAATGTTTGGGCTACATCATCCCAAACATCCTTGGCAGTTCAAGATGGAAGCAAAGAACCTACAACAGTAGGGGTTCCGGTTGCACCCCTTACTTCGAATAGGAAAAAACTTGGCTCCTCGAAACAAGTTTGGACACATGTAATTCTTTTAACTTTTTTTTTTTTTTTTTTAATCTTTTAACTCGTCTTTTGGAATTTAACATGAGTTAAAATCCTATTTGTTGCGAGGAAGAGTTCCGCCTCAGTTTTAAGGAGCCAAGCAATGCTCCTTCGAATATGCAGGATCAGTTGCAGATGGTTGAGGGAAGAATTAGTGGGAGAATATAACCTTATGACCGTTGTTGCTTATCGTCTGAAGTTCAAATGAAATAGGACATGAAAAATAGCCAAAGTTTGGGGGGGTTAAGTATGGGTAAGAACTTTGGTAGATAGAAGTGTCTTCTGGGATGAATGTTGGGTTAAGTATGGGTAAGAACTTTGGTAGATAGAAGTGTCTTCTGGGATGAATGTTTCGTTACGAATATGGGTATAGAAGTGTCTTCTGGGATGAATGTTTCGTTACGAATATGGGTACTTTCAGTTAGATTTGATCGGTAGAATATGGGTAATCTGAGGTAATATTGGCAATTTATAGCAAGTGGGCATCGAAATAGTAGTTTAAGATTACGGTAAGAAAAAACAACTAAGGTAGAGGAAAAACAGTAGATTACGTCAAGAAAGAAGGTAAGACCAACCAAGCAATGATGAGCCAGAGGGTAGGGAAAGCTGGCAGAAGGGTTTAGCTGATGACAACAGTAGTAGTAAGAAACAAGATTGTAAAATTTTATATGGCAACCTCGCTCTGATGCCATGCAGAAAATTTAAGTTGGAAAATCATTTTATGATATTTGTTCTTCTCCTCAAGGGAGGTATTTAACACTTACATAAAATTATAAGGAAAATGAAATTTATAAATCTTGGAGATACAAGAAAGGATTTTTACTTGTTTCCTCTTTTAGGCGAAGGCATCGGTTTGTTGTTGTTGTTGTTGTTGTTGTTGTTTTTTTTTTTTTTTTTTTTTCTTTTTCCGGGTGGTGTGTTTATAGGTTTTTGCTATGCATTTTCTCTTCGTTCGGTCTCAACCACCATCATCAGCTCTTGACTTCATGGATGTCTCTTCCGTCATTTACCCTCGATGACACTTATGGAGTTGGGATGCACTTAAAGTGCAAATGACACTTATTGCTTGGATTATGGTAGCGCTACTGGTTGTAGCATGGGTGGCTTGCCCACCACCATTTTTTGTTGGTTACCTGTTTCTTTTTGGTGGTTGTCGACTTGCTTTGGTTGCACGACTTGTGGCTGTTGGATTGTGCGACGCATATATGTTATTTGTGTTACGATTTCCTAATGTGTTTTTTGGGCCATTGTCTTTTAGTGGGGGTTTATGCCTCTATGTGTGCTTATGCATTTTGCAAGTTTTATGACTATAGTGGGTTTGATGCATGTTTGTGTTGCATTTGGTGTAAACTCAATTTTTTGAGTTTTGGTATAACTAGCTTTGACCTTTTATTTCATGAAACTTAATTCTGACAAAAAAAAATACTTTTAAATTAATTAATGTGGTCCTCACATCAATTTGGTCATGTGACCAAATTTAAAGACATATAAATTTTTATCTTTTTTTCAAAATACAACCTATCAACCTAAGAGACAAAATAAAGATCATGTGTCTTTTGTTCAATAAGGCCATTTGATCCCCTTGATGACGGAATCCCAATGTGAAATTGTAAATATAAAGCATTAACATTGTTGAGCAAAAGACATGAATTTTATTATGTCTCTTGGGTGGATGAATTATATTTTGATGAATATACCCCTTTTAGGTTGTCATGTGAACAATTTTAACGAAAATTTTGATGAATTTGTGGGGAAAAAAAAAACTAGGTACTATACCTATTTTATTTTATTTTAATAAGAATTTAAACTGTTTTAATAGCTCAAATTACAAAAATGTCCACGCAATGGTGTCACAGTAAAACTTAAAACCTTAAAACTTAAATATTTAGATTTTGGATTGGGTTAAACCTTAAAACTTAAATATGGGTGTCACATTATTTGTGTGAAAGGTGAGGATTACGGTGGATAAGGACAACTATGTTGGACGGTTACATATTTCATACTTCAACCAAATCTGCTACAAAAGGAATCAAGACAACTCTCAATTATTTTTTTTTTAATGTTGAGAAATTCTATGATTGCATTCATAATTCAGCCAAAAAAGCCACTAGCCACAAAAAGCCAATACAAACTAGCCACAAAAGGGCCATTACAATAACGGAGCGGTCTAATATCAAAATTTAGACAATCTGGTGTGTCTCCACAAACGATCAGGCAGGATCGAAGAAACTCTGGCATAGGCATCCCAACTAAGATTGCAAACTTAGAATAATAAAAAAAAGATAAAGCTTGAAAAAACCAAGCCATAACAATACAAATAAAACTCTCACAAAGGAGAGATGAAAAGCTCTTACAAAGGAGAGATGAAAAACTCTCACAAAAGGAGAGGTGAAAACTACACAGAGAACCCAAAGAGTCTCTGCAACTTATTCCAAACATAAAGAAATTGCAAAAAAGATGGTGGTGGAGATCCGATGCTGAGCCGCAGCCGTTTATAATGGTTGGATGAAAATCATAACAAAACTAAGAAAAATAGGGAAAACCATTTGTCTCTGAAAAAGGGGGAAGAGGTGAAAGGAGGAAGAGAAGAGGAGAGAGGGGGGAAGAACAATGGCTTCCTTCCCCCTCAAAGTGAAAAAGACTCTAAGAGTGTTTTTTTAGACAACTCTCAATTAAATGTAGTTTAACCTCTTACTTTTTTTAAAAAAGACATTTTTTATTGAGAGGTGCAATAATAAACTAAATTCACACACACTGTACAAATGCTGTGACTTTTTTTGGGAGAACAATTACTCCAAACCACTACACTAGTGGGTAATTTGTAACCACTCTTAAAGTAATCAACGACAACTCGCTATTTTTTTATATAACAATAGTGGCACCACCACATTCTTATTTTCTTAGTATTGCTTCATAAAGCAACTGTCTTGTAGAGGTTAGCTTACTTCCTACGGTTAAGCATTAGCCTAAAAACAACATTTACTTGAGGATTTTAAATACTTTTCGTGCATATATAATATGTTTTTAGGTGTAGTGGGAACTACTTTATTTTGGAAAATTGACTGTATAGGGCTTTTAGATAATTACAGAGTCTAGATGTTTGACATAAGTCATATCATGTTTGGCATCAAATTTCTCACTTACACTCATTCTATAAAGCCCCTCCTCTTGCTGTAGGCAGGGAAAATACTGAAAGAACTTGTAAAAGGGTTTGCAAAAGTTATACGTACTTGAAGATGAGCCAACCTAATGAAGGGATCAACATCTCCAGGAAGCGCAAACATGGTCGTCCCTGAAAAATACAACTCGGTGGAGAATAATGATGCCAACGGTCGAAATCCAAGGCAGAGAAGCTGGAAATGCTACTTGGTTTAATCAACCTCCATAGAGGTATTGCTTCAGGCAGAAGCGAAATCAATGAGACTACCGGACATGGCTTTGAAAAATTGGTCACTGAGGTAGTCAAAAGAATTCACGATCCTTCACAAGGCCCCTCCTCAGTGAGACTAAGATTGAAGCATTGAGTATCCGATTTTATGGTTGCCGCTGTACATTACATGATTTGATAGAACTTGACAATTGTGTAGAATGATTGTGTGCTTGCCGGTTCCAGGATTCAAAAGTTGGTGGGACAAAACTTACATACTAAACTCGACGGTACGAGTGAATTTCATTAACAAACATAAAAAGATACACCTAGTCATGGGGGACATAATGAGCCTTACCCTCAAATGCATCTCTATCCATAAATAGAAGTTCTACAAATACAAAAGCTAAAAATTGGAGACTCGACAATGGGAGACTCAAGAAGATTTTGCTCTTCACATATTGGAGTAGATAAATAAATGCTAGAATGCAATGTACTAGATGATGACCCATCATTCTTTTTTTTAAAAAAAAAAGCCAACAAATTCTTTGTTCTCTTAGGATTCCGATTGTGATCCAACATAATAAAAGATAGTCTATGAATAACATGTAGAAATTTTTTTAATCAAACATACCAACAAAAAATCACACAAATTCTCATAATAGCATCTCAACAATACCAAACCAAAAATTATAATTCATGCATAATTAAACCATAGCCAATAGAGGGAGAATTTGACTATAAAAAAAAAAGAGGGAGAAACTTGCTGTTGTTGGGTAGTAGAGAGAGAGAGAGAGAGAGAGAGAGAGAGAAGAAGTCTAATAGCCAAAAGAGAAGGAAAGAAGACATGGGACCATCTGGATGGGCAACATATGTGTAGAGTTTGCTTTTAATTTTTTTAAATTTTGGGATGAGCTTATAACACATGTAGGTTTTTTTTTGAAAAAATTTGGGCTGGGCTGGCACCAAGCCTGCCCTGTGCATAGCACCGCCCATGATTTCGACGAAGAAGTCTCTTGAAGGTCTTCTTGGGGGGTGCGTGCCTCAAAGTTGCCGTCCGACACATGACCCTTCTATGCTGGCAAGCTTTGTGACGACGGAAGCGCAAATTAAGAGAAACGAGTTAGGGTTTACAAGTGTTTAAGAAATCTGAAAAGGAGAATGTTGAGGGAGATTTAGAGAGATGAGGAAGATTCAGAGGGTTGAGGAGAAGTCTAAAAACGAGGGAGGGAGAGATGTTTTTCGAGTCGTGGGGGAGAAGTTTGAAATTTTAGGTCAAGGGCGATCTCACTTAAGCAGCAACTTTTGTTTAGCGTTTTTAAAAAGACAACGCTTGTTAAATGTCAACCTAACGCAGCTCGATTTTAGTAGTGTTTAAGATGCTAACCCACAACGGTTAAAATTGTCGTCTTTTGAAACACGACCACGGCTTTTAAGAGCACCCTCGTCTTTTTTGTGTCATTGTTTAGCTATATTGTAGCAGTGTACTGTCACTTTCTTTCCTATATATAGCTCATCTTAATTTCTTCTTTGTTAATTATATTATATTTCTCTCAAACCTCACACCAAAAATACCTTGGGTTCAATAGGATTTTGCAAGCTTGTTTTCCTTGTTGGGAAAATTTTAGAAATACTCTCTGTATTATCCTGGATTTCCTTGTAAATAAAAACTAATAATTTCCCTTCCATTTTCATTCTTTCTTTGTTTGTCCTTTGTTGGGCGGACGGATTAAGAGGATTTTTTGATTTTTGCCTAGTAATTATCCTAAATACTTCCTACAGTTAAGTATTTAGGCTTTAGATTTAAATAAAAATTGTTGAGTTGCGGATTTGGAGTACTTTAGGTTGGAATTGGTTGTCGCATATAAACTTTTGATTTTATAAATAGGGAATACTTGGTAATTCAGATGTTTGGCGTGTAATTTAAATAAATGCTATCATGTTTGGTATCAATTTTCTCATTTGAACACAACATAAAACCATCCTCTTGTGCCCTAAAGAGCTAGGGGAAATTTGGAACAACTTGTAAGGAAGCAAGAGAGTAAGTAGCTGAAGATGAGCCAAGCTGATCAAGGGAACAACATCATTCCGGTGCAGAGCAAGCGTGGTCGTCCACGGAAACATCCTCAGCCAAATAACTCAGGGCACAATCCTGCAGGTATTGGCATTAATAGTCCTCCACCAACAGCCCCTCCTGGATTTGAAAAAAGGGTTTTACGTACAACTGATATGAGGGTGGGATCAGTGGTCTGCGCTTTCATTGATGCAGAACTTGATGGAGGGTACGTATATGCTCGCAGTTAGGGGTGATAACTTTCATACCACTTCGAGGGCTGTTTTGTCAAAGCCTATAGATCTTACCCTCATGTCTTAGCAGAGAATGGTGTGGGCCCTGGTGATCCAGTGATAAGAAGAAATGAAATTATCCAGATGTTCATGGTTCATCAACTTGTGTTCCATCAGCTCCTCCTCCATCAAATGGATCAATGGTTGAAACCCGAGGCAGAGAAAATAAGGGTTAATCAACCCTCCATAGAGGCGCTGCTTCAGGCAGAAGCCAGATCGATGATACTTCCTGAGATGCCTTTTGAAGAATTGGTCACTGAGTTAGTCAAGAGAATTCATGATCCTTTTTCATAAGGCCAGTCATCATCAGCTGATGTGGTAGAATCAAACAATTCTATGTAGAAGAGGGTTTTGTTTTTCTTAAATTAATAGATTCAGGATGGTGGATAACTTGTTGTACAGAGAGAGAGAGAGAGAGAGAGAGAGAGAGAAGCTTATGGTTGTTTTCTTGAACTAGGAACCGAGGAAGATGTGTTTTACCCATTTATAGTTTATTTGATCAGTCGTAACTTAATGGATATGTCTCGTCTCATATCTTTCAATTACGGCCTTTTGAATGTGTATCAACTAATGAACAAAACTTAAGCGCACACCAGGGTGTGCCTCCAATTACACTCCTTGGTCATGATGAAACAATTAAATTTTGACACATGTGATGTTGTCATTGGATCCCTCCATATTTGCATTAACTTTTTGCAGTTTGTATTGACCCTTAGGACTATTGTATTTGTATCTGGCATTATGTTTTACCATCTATACGAATGAATTATGAATGCAATCTTTCGACTTTGGCAAAACAATTTAAAAAAAAAAAAAAAAGTCTCTAGGGTGTGTCAATGAGAGTATGAGAGAAATGAAGGCGAGTTTCCTTTTTTTGGTTTTTTGTTTTTTGTTTTGTTTTTGTTTTTGTTTTTTTTCCTCCTTTTATTGTTTTAGCCTTTTAAAACCATAAAGCAGAAGACAGAAAATGATGAAACATTCAAAATATCATAAATGCTCTTCGTTAATTCAAACATTAAAAATTAAAAATATTAATTAAATGAGGATAATATGGTAAATTCGTATTTTTTTTTTTCATATTAAAAACAAAATCAAATAATAAGTCCTATTTTTATAGAACATAACTACCCATATTATCTTTTCTTAATTCTAAAAATAAATAATAAATAATAAATAATAATAAAAGAAACCAATTGGCACATGCATAGCGTTTATTAAAATTTTGTAAAAACACATGTATTAAATGTGAAGAATACATATATACATATATAATACATGTATTGTATGTTTAATTTTAAAAAGTGTATTTTACCAAGTCTTTTAGAGGTATACAAAAAACAAAAGTATTTTTAAAAAAATACATAAGTATAATACAAGTATTTTCAGGGAAATACTAACTAGGGTAGAGTAGTATAAAATACAAAGACACTCCCAACCATACTGTATTATAAGAACATTAACTAATGAGACCATGAGCTTTAGCACTGTTGAAAGAAAACCTCCTTCCCCCTTTGATTAAAAATAAACAAAAACCCAAAAGAAAAGTCAATTAGTAACTTCATTTCCTCAAAGCAGACAAAAAAAAAAAAAAAAAATGGAACAAATAACAAAGAGAGGATTTAGGAAAACAAAAAGATCAACTATGGTTGATCTCGTATCAAAAGATCCAATAGAGATAAACATAAAAGCATCTCCACTGCTTAATGGAAAACTTCCGGGCAATCAGTTGGAACATATAAACATGAGGGGATATAACATTTTAAAATCAAACGAATCATGTATCCAAAAAGCAGTCAATCGAATCAATGCAACTCTTGTTCAAATACTTTACATGTTACTCTATTGACAAAATTATTCAAGGAAAAGCATGAAACCCACTCCCTTTTTGTAGAAGACAAGATCCCTACATATTTCAAAAAACAATGAAGGCTACACGCCCTTTAACCAGGTTTGACAGAAACCCTTGTGCAAAAGTTGTCCGACTTTTATGTATAGAAAAAACACAGTGAGCGAATACAGGTTGACTGGACTCTTGTCCAGTAAAAGAATTTAAGGCCAAAATTTTCTAGAATTATAATATATAAGGATGGGGAAAAGAACCCCTAGCTGAGGTGACTAGTGAAAGAAACCAATATTCACCCAAACTTAGGATCAACAAGATCATTAGATCCTGGGACTTAAATGAGACAATTAGAAGGGAAGGGAGGTTGCAAAAAGGGGATGTGTCTTGGCAATGGGGAAAGGCTGCTGTCCAGTAGCCATGAACGGCGGAGGCACACACAGCTGAAAAGCTTGGGCTGCTGCAGGTCCTGCATTAAATAAGGAAAAGAAAGCAAAAATTACCCAAAGAGAGATTCAAAATGTGGAAGAAATTCAGACCTGCTGTCATTTGAAATTTAAATGGTGAAAGTTACATTAGCATCCATGAAAATGACACGAAAAGAATTCGTGAAAAAAGCTATAATTTTGTTCCTCAGGGTTTCCCTCAGCAAATAATTCACATTCAACATTTGTTTTAACAAAGAAATTTTTTTTTGGAGCGGAAACAGAAACAGAAAATACCACGCAAAATAATACAGATGCTCATTAAATTTTCCATTTTCATTGTCAAATGAAGATTCATTGGGAACATAATAACTTAGCCCATACCCTGGTGCTTCGGAAACTGGACCTGATGTGGGGTCAACACAGGACGAGCGGGCAGTGCTGACATAGCCGTTGCACCCTGAACCAAATCCTTCAATATAAGATGAAGGGAGATCAATAAATTTGAAATAAATGATACAAAAATCATTACCACCACAAGTCTTACTATTTACTTTTATTGTTATCACATTTCGAAAGAATATTATTATCATTTTTGTTGTTGTTACTGTTACTACAATACCCATTATTTGTACTCAGCGATAAAAAATATTCTTTTTTATTTCAAAAATAATATGACGGGGTTCATGGCACATAGACAGAAATCAGAATAACTCTAGTAAAATGTATCAACAGGTGCGTCCTGCTACACCCCACAAGTGGACTAAAAATGAATATTTCTTGACCACTGAATAATTAACATACCCTGTAGAGCATCAACTTCAGTATATACTGTAATACTATTTTTAGCCAAATACAACTCAGTGCAAATCTCAAAAAGCATCCAGGTACCACTTCAAACTTAACTAATTAGAAATCATATCATAAGACAGCTTCAATCATAGGACCATGAAGTATCTTACTTGAGAAACTGGATGCATGTATACAACCTGCCCGAACCGTCCAACCATAACCTAGACAAAGGGGAGAGGGTTTAGTAAATCAGCAAAATAGAGTAAAAGATTTATCCTGATCCTAAACCACCGAAAATAAGTTGACATAAAGATGGCATTAATGTCGTTCAATTACTTACAGCTTGAGAATTTGGATGCACATAGGTAGGTCCAGCCTGAACAGGATACCTAAGCGTCTGCACCCTGCTTCCCACGTGTCCAACAATCTATATGCAGAAAGGGCAACCAAAGATGAATCCGAAAGTTCCACAACACCTCTCTCTTATATATTGTGTATTATATACAATGTTAATGCATTATAACAAGGCACATACCATGCTCTATTCCTGTGTTATTTTAACCATTGGATTTTCATTCTAGGACTTATATGTATCTCATTGAGATACTAAATGTTATCAGTCTAAAAACTCCTATATGTAATCTTCATTTCCTACTCACAGGTTAACACAAAAATCAATGTTGACCAACCATTGGACAAAAAACAATGTAATATTCAAATCCCTACAAAGCATTTTATCTTAAACAAATGTAAGCTATTGGATTTTGACCTAGTGATTAGTGATAAGAGGTTTTTGTGTTCACTAGTGAGTAGAAAAGATCACGACTACACACACGCATGCAATTTTTATCTCAAACTCATTAATAAGAACAAAATCTAAGTTCACCAGTGAGTAAGAAATCATCACTGTGGGTGTGTGTGTGAGTGTGTGAGTGTGTGTGCATATGTACATTGTATATGGGCAGACAAGAACTGGTAAGGAGCTAAATTAAATAGTCAATCTTGGGCCGTAAGATCACTTTCCAAGGCTAAGGTTAAAACACTTGTATTTCAAGTTGTCTGAATGCTTTATCTCCTTATTTTAGATTCAAGTTGTCTTGAATCTAATGGTCCAGGATTGACTACTTACTTTATCTCCTTATTTTAGTTACTAAAGAATATTAACATAATCAACTCTACAAGTGTTTATAACGCTAACTCTGCTACACTAATGCTGCTAGTAGTTATAAGCAGAGCTTTAACTAAAAGTCAAATTTCATATAATAACATCAACATGAATTCTGTATTCTATGATACATTCATATAGTCATCAATGCCCTATTCACAAACTACTGGAACAAAATCTAACTGCTGATATTCAAATCAAAGAGAAGTTATTGGTATACAATTTTATGTCCACCAGTGAGTAGGCTGAAGTGCACACACCCCCATTATATATATATATATATATATATGCACACACACATATATAGTTGTTGTATGATACGGTTAACCGCACTTGCGTATAAAAAGTTTTGTGTCTGGCCAGTCACCGCTCACAAAACTGGTTATCCGAAACTGCAGTTAATCATATCATACAAAGACTGTACTATATACATAGATTGTATCATATAATAACCCGGATATGAATTTAGAAATGCCTATGGTACATACAGGTTGTGAAAATTGAGAACCACTGCCACCATGTCCATTGGTGAAATTATTGTACGGGACCACCTTAACAGGCACAGATGAACGAGATGGGAAAGGATTTGATCCGACTTCTGGCTGAGCAGCAGGAACAGCTACCACGGGGGAGTTGTTTGGTATATAACCCATGCTCACCACTGTTGGCACCGAAGGAGGGGTTGATGTTATGGGCTTTGTAAAAGATGGAGAGAATGTTTTTGCTCCTGGGTTGAGCTTAAATTCCTAAAAAGGAATACCAAAGAAAAAGGTTATCAACTTGACTATGTAATTAGGAAGCACATCATCAACTTTAAAAAATTTATTAACGCCACCTCATAATATACTAGAGTAGTTGCACTTGGGATCACCAAGCATTAAGTTTCCTTAGTATTAGGACACTAAACCCATAATCTATTAGAACACAATTACCAGCAGATTTCAACATAAGGTTCTTAGTGAACCAAGTGACGCATAAATTAGACAGCAATAAGGTGACCAACCAATTCTAAGACAAGAATATACAAACCAATATAAATAAATTAATCATTCAAATTGAATTTAACATGGTTCGTCCAATAATAGTGTTACCTTGGCACTTCTATTAAATTCTGGACCCTGAGGATGGACCATTTCAGTTGATGTTGCCACCAAACGTCGACAAGAAGCATCTGCAGCTGGATTAAATGAAGTTGAGACACCTGAAGAAACAACATCAGAAGAAATGTCTGCTGAAGTTGTCCTTTCACAGCATTGATTGTCTGAATTAACAATTACAGTAACAGGATCACAAGATACTCCGGAAGGCAATCGCTTTGATGTCATCTTTTTATCATTGACTTTATCAGCCTGCAGAAGCATTTTGCACTGATAAATAGTAAATACAACGTATATTAGAATGTGACAGAACAATCTTAGCAGCGGTTATCATTATATACACTTTCTTCCCTATAAAACTCTGATTTATGTTTGAAATCATTAGGGGTTGATGTTATGCACCTCTTATCAAAGTGGCTTTTCTGCATGTATCTTGAGTGCTAAAGTTGGCCATGTTTTTGTTCTGTTCAATAGAATTGTTCATTGTTTTCTAAAAATGAAAAACAACCTCTTAAATTCCAAAAGAGATATGGTCGAGTAAATATATGATGTCAAGTACAAACTAAGGTATAAAGTAGACGGATAGAACCATGCATATAGAAAAATTTACCTCTGATAAGTTCATCCCTTCACCTTTCCCATGTTCAACTTCCATGGTATTCCCACCATGTTTCAGTGGCAAATTCCTCCCTTCATGTTCCTTTCCAGCTCCTGTGGAGGTGACGCCATGAGCAAGTCCATTGCCATTTTGCATTGGGCCCCTGCTAATATAAGTAAAGTATGACTACATACTATACATAAAATCGAATTGAACAGCAATAATTGAGCAAAAGATTATACAAGGGTATCCTTTCCCGTAGGAAAAACAGGCAGTAGCCATCGGCCAGTATAATCAGTTTCTATGATGAACAACTGAAGAAAACATATTTTCAGTTGAAACAGCAAATACGAAAACTTCTTTTATTCTCGAGACTTAGTGCAGATAACAATCCATACAAGTCCAACACTGAGACAATACCTGACACCATTCATTTTCTTCTTATTTATGGCAGACTCAATTAGTCCATATAACAATCCATACAAGTCCAACACTGAAAAAATACCTCACACCGTTCAATTTCTTCTTATTTATGGCAGACTCAATTGGCTTCTTCGCATCATTCTTTATACAAACATCAGAAGGAACAGTACCCGTAACAGCTTCAGTTTTGTCACCAGCCATATTTCCAGCAATATCAGCCGCTGGAAGCAAAACTCCCTGAATGATGCATAAAGAGCCACATTTACCTACAGCAGATTGCTTAAGTTGTTTTCAAAAAATATAAGAGGAATGACATGAACTACATACCTTAGCAACAACTTGAACAAGGTCACCTGAGAGAATTACTAGAGTGTCAATCAATGTCCCATTTCCTACATTAGCATCACTCTTTCCCTTTTTAGTCATCCTTGCTTTCTTCAGAACAATACCTAAACAACACAAACACCAACTGAATGAATCTCAATCAGAAGTCTGTGTGTGAGTGAGTGACAGAGAGAGGGCCCATTCTAAAGTTTAAAACACACGTCCTGTGTCGATTGCTAATTATACTTCAGGATAATTGAATAAAAGCACATGCACACACAAAAGTAGTGGTTACACATAAAGATCCAGTTTTCTCAAATCCAATATATCTCAATGCCTTTGTTCTAGTGTACATTCTCCTATGGTTCACCCTTTCTCAGTGAAAATGAAATCAGAAACACTCATAAGAAAATCCACAGAAAATGAACTGAAAACCCAACATAACAGTAAAAGCCAGATCAAATACTTCCCATCCATCCCAATCTATAGGATCACCATAACCAGTCAAGCAAAATGTGAACCCAGATACAAATCCCTCAAAATAATAAAACCCAGATACAATACCGCATAATATTAAAAACCCAGAAAGAGTTCTGAGAAATTCGCCATTTTCAAAAACACATTGAAACGACAACAAAGATCAAGAGAACCCACCGTATTCGTTCTCCACAGAGGCGGTGTAGAATATTCCAGAATAGACAGAGCCGTCCTTGACGTGAACATCGACTGGGAGACCAATGATGCACATGGTGGCAAAAAGCAAGGCCTCACTTAATGAAGAAGAAGAGACAGTCTCGTCGTCTGTGAACTCTCTGTTTCTGCAACCCATGTTTCTTTTTCTCTGCTTTTTTCTGATCCAGCCCAATTTCTCTGACTACAAGTTTCAGTACTTCTGTGTGTGTGTCTACGATTTTGGAGGGTTAATATAGAAGGGGAAGAGATCTGATGAAGCTGCGCGAGGGAATTCGAAAAGGAAAATCACTTTCTTTTCTTGTGCGGCAATGCGCCTCTGTTCCTAAACATTGAACAAGTTCGCTTTTTTGTTTGTTTCTTTTTACTTTTTCCATACGATACATACATGTGGTTTTATTTGTTTTTGTTTTCTCTTTTTTATACTAATTCCTTCATTTATTACAAACCCTACACGAAATCAGAACGAGAAACGATCGGAATAAAAGGAGTCGAAGTCAAAATGAGGAATGAGTTGAAAACATACATTTCTTTTCTTTCATTCTTTTTCCAGGTAATTAAACATGTCATTGGTGTATATATGTTTTTTTTTTTTTTTCTCAAAGAATTTTATATTGAGAATATACGAATTTCTAATTTTATTACTTGTTTATTTTTAATTGATATTAACATCTTAGCACGCGTTTACCTGCACACAAATTTATGGGACTTATCACTTTTTTTTTTTGTTCCAACTCCCTATTATGAGCATATCATTCACATATAAACATGTAATGTCACAACCCTTATATAAATACATTTATCACATTTATTGTATAATCAAACGATTCATGTCATTGTTTTGGTGCAATATGATTTCAATTTTTTTTAAAAAAATTCCATTTATAACTAATATGTTTGTTACTTGGAGGTACGTCAACCAATTTTCATGTGCTTTTCTATGAAGTGGATTCAATCTCACTTTGTATTGCTTCCTTCCAATAAGGGGCTTTTAGTGAAAAAATATTGTCCTGTTATAAAGTAAGAAGTGAAGTCCACATGAATAAAGTAAGGGGGTATTAGTCAAAAGATGAAATTATGATGTTGGGAGAAAATGTTGAAGATGCATCCACAGGAGGCCATTCTAATTGACTATAAATAGGCTTCCTCTTAAGTTGTAAAATACACAACCAATTAGAAGTGAAGAGAGTGAGAGTCAGAGAAGAAAAGAGAGAGTGAGTTCTATCTGAGAAGAAATTTGGTCAGTGTAAACACCACAAAGAGAAAATATAATTCTACTCATAATAACTCCCAATATTTAGTGGTACTTCTCATACTCTTTGATTATTCTAGTTCTATAACATGTCCAACCTTTTTATTGGGGTTTTTCATCCTTTTCCCCTCCTTGGTTCCAAGTCCTGTTCTTGGACACTAGAAGATGCATCATGATCAACATGATTTCCATCATGTGTAGCATGACTATCTTGACTATGATCATATGCTTCTATATATATGTAGTGGATCTATCTTTACCTTATAAAAAAAATATATATTGACAAAAATTCAAGATGAATATATTTCGTAACTGGTGGAAAATAAACACGATGATTGCACGCGTTCCAAATTTATGCACTATGAAACCATATGCTACATTAATATGACAAAACCATACAAATGCAATTCACGGTTTCATGTCCAAGTTTTTTTCTTATGGAAAGAGGAACCTAAACTTTTGCAAGTTAACCTCACATTTGGAGTGTCTTATATGTGGGTAATCAATGTGTTTCCACACTGTAGAATTGCACTTATTAATTAGCCTTCTTTTGTAGAAATATTTACTCCACATGACATTTGCAATGAGTTAAGCTTCACCCCACATGTGAGAGCCCTAAACTATTTAATATGGAAATGATCATGTTTTTACTACCTCATTTTATCGAGGAGTATATGGTACAATTATATTATGTACAATTTCATGTAAAGAACAAAGTTTTGAAAATTATAAATACGACTTAAACATATTAAGGGTTTTATTTTTGCTATGCACTTATATACATAACAATTCTTACTGCAACCAACCGTCTTTTCTTCCGCCCATTGGTGTAAATCCAAGAAATTATTGAATTTCTTAACATTTTTAAAAAATGCCCATTGGTGTAAATCCAAGAAATTATTGAATTTCTTAACATTTTTAAAAAATTGCCTTGAAAAGACCTATTCGGTATCCTATTCAAAAAATTGAATTTAAAAATAATGATTTTTTTATTTTTAAAACATGAATTTTTAAATACGGATTTTAGGATCTAAACTAGTGGCAATTAAGATCATAATTCAGGGGTAAAACGGCTGAAAACCCTAAGTTTAAAGCTTAAAGGTATCCTTTCCCAACAAGCATTCTTCCTTGGTATACAAATCAAATCACCCACCAACATAATGGATAGCTTGTAGCTCATCGGGTTTTACCCTTCATATTCAGCGTCCTAATATTAATGTAAAATAAACCTGGCTGCCTAACACAACCCAATTTAACTGATTTAATTGATCTATCTACCGAAAATTAATCATATCACATTGTTATACTTCAAAAAAGACATCCAGATTTGAGAATATGCACTCTTTTGACCAGGGAAAACAATCCAATGTCCAAACCCATACCGTGAATTCTTACACGCCAAAAATACACGGGTGACCAAAAACAACTAACAAACAAGCTTAAAAGAAAGAAATGATGGCGCATACAACACGAATAACTGATTAACATATTAAATTGCAAATGGCATATTTAAAGTGCACCGTCTCCCGAATCTCATTCGAGGCAATGAAAGGTTGGGGAAGGAGGGAAAAAGAAAGCATGAAGAAAATGACAAAGATAATGTTAAAAGTTGATATTCGACTCCACAACATCATACAACAGTCGTACTAAAACTGCAACCTAAGATGCACCGGAACATGATGATACCCAGCTTCAGCCTCCAGAGCAGGCAGCTACAAATCACTGCAACCATAGAAACAAACTCATGTCATGAACAATCCTAATCCCACTTCATTATAACACACTAGCAAGAACCTCCAATTCTAAATCTCTACAGGGCAAGGAAGCTGAATCTAGTGATAGTTACCTGCTGTTGCTGTTGGTAAGCACCAGGCTGCTGGTAATTTCCATATCCATGATAGCCTCCATAATACAGGTTAGGGTCTTGGGCAGGAGGTGCATATGTATACGCATCATATCCTTGTGGATATCCATAATATCCACCACCACCGCCATTCCACTGTGCCTGATCTGGTTGGTTCTGAATCAATCAAACCAGTTAAAAATTATGGTTAGCATGCATACCAGCAAAAAGTCAAAAAATTATAAGGTCGCCAATAAAAACCTGTTTGCTTGTAGGACTGCGGCCCCATGAAAGTCTAATACTTTGTCCTCCTAATTGGGTTCCATTCAACGTTCCCAATGCTTGCTCTGCACAAGATCTGAAGATACATGCAGACAACATAATCACATACGAGGATTATTTTCTAAGGAGGAAAGAAAAGGGAACTTTTATCTAGACTATAAGGTGTAGAACTGTTACCTATTACCAAATTGAACAAAACCACAACGCTTGCCTACTGGTATTTTCACATGAACTAGCTCACCAAACTGGCTGAAGACTTGTCTCAACATGTCATCATTGACAGAGGGATCCAAACCCCCAACAAATATCTGCACTCAAATGTCAGGGGTTACTATCATGCAGAAAGAAATGTACAATGCAACATTAGGACAAACTACCCACTGTTGTATTATTTGGATCAGCCTCGCCTGGATTTCCTTGAGTACTTGGGTAGGAAGCTGCAAATAAAAAACACATAAGCACTAGTATATGTGATGTTAGGAATCTTAGGGACAGTAGCACAGACAAAATTTTCTGCAGAATGATCTGTATCATCTGGTTAAGCATTGAAGAACTCAGGCATAAATCTTCACCTTGTTATTGTGGTTCCCAAACTTATATTCCCAAAACCACAATCAATTTATCAAAGGAACAACACGTCACTTGGAATTTTGCACGAAATATGACTTCCTTGCAACTTACCCATATATTAAGGATTTCAGATGCACGCATCTCTATTAAGGTTATACATTTTTTAAAATTTTTTTATTATATCTCCTCCAACCTCATACTGGCAACGTGGCATGGAGGATTTCACTGAACAGCTATGGTAGCATGTAATATGACTTCCTTGCAACTTACCCATATATTAAGGATTTCAGATGCACGCATCTCTATTAAGGTTATACATTTTTTTAAATTTTTTATTATATCTCCTCCAACTTCATACTGGCAACGTGGCATGGAGGATTTCACTGAACAGCTATGGTAGCATATAATATGATGTGCCACCAACCAACAATAACAAGTGCATTGCCTATATAATTATCTGAAGAGGGTTTTTTTTAATACAAATTTTAACAAGAAACTATGGCCATAACAATTATCAAGAGGACAAAGTACAATCAGATTTGGTTGGATAAAGCAGAAATGAAAACCCTACTAAAGGCACCCTCTGTTGTAACTGTAGATTTTCTTTCATGGGTTAAAAAAGCAGCAAAACGTAGCTTTTTCTAGGCTCGAAAATGTCCCATACCCTTCTATGGACATGTGCAATAAAGACTCATTTTGGGGTTCACACTAAATATTGACATCTGCAATAAAACTTATTTTGGGTTTGAAAGGAAGATCATTTACCTAAAAAGCTGCATCATATGGCTCCTAAACCTACACTCCAACCTTCAAATCAAATTATATTTCCATGCATAAAAAGGTACCATAATAGAACATAACATCTAACAGCTAATGGGACCAGACATGCATTTGATTCTATTACACATAAAACTATGAAAAATACAGGAAACGTAATAAAATAGAGAACTAAACAAAAGAAGGAACCATAAAAGTAGCGAGTTTACAACCAAAGTACAATTTAAAATGGAACATACTTCAATCATAATAAGATAGATAACCAGAAACAAAAAGATGCAGACAGCTCAATTTCTATACACGAAATTAAATAGGTCACTCAAAAAATTTACAAGCAATAAAACAGATCAAGTACACTTGATCCGATAGGAGTCTAGATGAACAACTATTTCCAAATCCTGGCCCAGTACAATATTGGGATGGTCACCTTATGACAAATTACTAAGTGTCACTTCTACCTTAAAACAAAAGTAAGAGTGGCACCACAAGGTGCAACAAAAGAAAATATCTTCAAAGATTTAAAGGTATTTTGCATTAAAATGTGAACTACTGCATGGGCTACAACTTATAGTTAGCATTTAATGTGGATTTATATTCTGACTACTTAAGATGAAGGCTGATACGTGAAACCACAGAGAGACATGGGCCACAAATTTGGGAACAAATTCTATCCTATCAAACATAGAGAACATTGTGGAACCGATCCACAAAGAAAAAAAACAATGCTTCTTCAAAATAAGCGAAGTATTAAAAGAAGGATATATAAACTTCGGAAATTGGAGTAAATGTAAACCTGACTGGTAAATGGAATAAATGTAAACTCGACTGGAAAATGGAATAAAGTAAGCCAGACTGGTAAATGGAATAAATGTAAAGCTGATCGGTAAATGGAATAAATGTAAAGCTGACTGGTAATGGAATAAATGTAAAGCTGACTGGAAAGGTAATTCTTGAGTAGCATAGCAAATGCCACGAGAAAAGAAGAAGCTTATGACATAAACAAAATAACTGACCTAAAATGAGGCCACGCATTAATGTGGAATCATTTCAGCTGAAATCAGTTCCAGGCCCCCCAAAATGAGAGCCTCTCGGTGTCCTGCTTTAAGACAACATGAGTTCTACATAAGTCTTTGCATGTTTTAACATAATTAAATGCGCCCAAGTTTACAAAGGAAAGTACTCGAAGGAAATGACTAAGTTCCGCCAATCTTCAACTGAATAACTGAAAGGGCGCCAAATTTAGAACACTTCTGACAATTTCATCTCGAAAGTATAAACTAAAAGCCCTACTGCAACTTACCAAACCATGATTAACATAAAGCCCAAAATATTCATAATGTAAAGTAGCAGAACAAACATATAGGAAAAAAGCTAACTACAACCAAGCTGCAAACACAGGTTCAGAAGCTTTGTATAGTTATTACCACAAAGCATGTGCAAAATCTAACTAGGAAACATACCTTTCTGGTATTGCTGTCCACCACTAGCTGGTTTCTTAGTAGCAGCAGGGCCAATCCGCATGGGCCTGGTAGAGCAATACTGACCATTCATCTCAGTCATGGCTCGCAATTGCTCACCTTCATCACCAAACCTAACAAAACCATATCCCTTGGAGCGTCCAGTGGTCCTATCAGTGACAACTTTTGCACCCTTAACAGAGTGATAAGCGGCTCTAAATGTCTCTTGAAGGAGGTAATCAGTCACATCAGCAGCCAAATCCCCTACAAAAACTGTAAAATCTGGACCATCGTCCTGTCGCCTCTCGCCAGCACCTAGGGTTGCCCAATTCAGTCGGAAATTCTGCTCTGTGTTGGGCATCAGTGTTCCATTGTATTGCTGCAAGATCTGCTCAGCCGCACTGCGAGACCTAAACTCGATAAAGCCATAACCTTCTGGCAAAGCCGTCTGCTTATTACGGATAACCTTTGCAGTCACAGCCTACAAACACCTCAAAAGCCACAATGAATACAACATAATGGGATACACGGATCATACAAATAGTCCACACAAAAAGTACCAGAAATATAAATAAACAGCAAATCTCAATAACCAGTTCTGTAGTTTTGGTCGAAACCTGGGCTCAGGCATCTAAAGTTAGTAGTTTTATTGTAATTTTTGGTTTATAAAAAAACCCAGTTGGTAAAGTCCTTAAAAGTTATGTTTTTTGTTTTTCTTTCAGATCACATCTAGAAACAAGCCTTAACTTCCAAATTTGAAGTACAAAAATATTCATCCACATCCAAGCAGAACACAAAATTGAAAAGCAAATCACATAAAAGTCAAGCCCTAAAAATACATATCACATAAAAGTCAAGCCTTAGAAATACATGTACACATAAACGCACAAAGTACAGATAATCACATAGGTGCTTGTGAAACTACCTCTCCGGTGGGACCAAAACAGCTGAGGATGTAGTTCTCGTCCATCCACGGCAACAAGTCACCGATCCAGAGCGAGCGGATCTCATCGGGGCCAGGATTCTGTGTGGTCGCGTACTGCTGCTGAGGTGCCGGCTGGGCCCACCCAGCCTGTGCCGGAGGGGCTTGGCCCTGCTGCCGCGGCGGCATCATCATCCACTGCTGCGGCGGCTGCTGCTGGTATTGCTGCTGCGGATCTGACGGAATCTGTTGTGGGACCACTCCTCCTGATGGCTGCTGCATTATGGTGAAGAAAGGCGGGTGTTTGGGTACGGGGATAACTGTGTCCTTGTGGAGGAGGATGAGGGATTGCGGCGTGGTTTGGGAACAGCGATAACCTTAATCCCGGATTGGGTCTGAGAGAGAGGATATTTTCGTGGTGGGAGGGGCTTATATAGGCGAGGGTTGTATAGTGACACGTGGGGATGGAGGATAGGTTGGGTTGTGAATCTTGTGAAATTGTGATAGGGTGTCTGAATGATAGGCCGGGCCTATTTCAAAATGTGGGCTTGGGCCGGAGCCAACCCTTAATTTCCTTAAACCCTAATTTCCCCAAAACCCCACAAGGACATCAACCAGACTCTCTCTGTTCTTCAATGGAAGTAGCAAGCTCAGCCTCCGAAGATCAAGGTACGCATCAAATGCATACAAAACTGAGGCTTTTGTTTTTATTTTGGTACCCTTTCAGTTTTCTGTTTGTTTGGTTGCCTAGAAAGTGTCTGAATACAAAAGAGAGAACAAATTGGTTGCCTAGATTTGTAATGTTTGTTTTTGAATTGCAGCTATGGTAGTTGAAAATTATGACGATGAGGTTGAGAGAGCGGAGATGCCTAAACCTACGCTTAAAGTGACCCATGAAGCTAAACTTAAAGAGCTGTTGCATAAGATTAATTCTGTCGAAATTAAATTATGCTCTGACGGTACAAAAGAATTCATTAAGTTGCTGAAAGGGAATTCTGGAGGTGAATTGCTCCATTATTATGTGAAGAATTCAGCCAAGTGCTTGGAGCTTCTGGGTGCTTGGAAGCTGCGGCGAGGGAAATCGGGAATGTTTTGTATACTTAAATTAATTTCTGTTATTTTGAGTCATCCTGATGGAATATATAAACCAAATGATGTGGAGAGGATGGCTATAAGTAGGGCATTGGATAGGTTTGCTCGGTTGCTTATTGAAGAGCAGTTGCAAGATGTGTATAAGGAGTTGAACAGTAAAGAAGCGAAACGCCAGAAGGTGGCACTTCTGCTTTTGGGTTCGATTGTGAGGCGTGGGTCTGGTTTGGCATCTGAGGTTGCAAAGAATTTTGATTTCAAACTCCAGGGGTTTTCCAAGATGGGTGAGTACAAAAAGAAGCAGAACGAGAGAAGAATGAAGCTGTCATTGAGAAGGGCGTTTGTGGGGTTTGCAGTGTCATTTCTGGAGGTGGGAACGCCAGGATTGCTGAGGTCGGTTATGCGGCAGAAGGAAATGTACTCTGTTGTCCTTCGCGGGCTTGGGAATGATGATGATGAGACTGTTTTATATGTTTTGTCCACATTGAGGAACAGGATTCTTGTTGAAGAGTCATCAGTTTCCCCAAGTCTTCGAAGTGTTCTCTTTGGGAGTGTTACTTTGGAACAGTTAGTCAACGTTTGTGGAAGGGAGAATGGTGGCGCATCAGCAGAATTGGCATACAGTGTCTTAGTTATGGTTTGTACCGATCCTTGTAATGGCTTGATGTCAGATTTGAAGAGACGCCTGAGGGGTAATTCAAAGCGACTTGTGGATCTAATGAAGAAACTTAAAGCAACTGAGATTGGGTACCACAGGGATCTGCTTTTGGCTATTGTTAATGGGAGACCGCCTATTGCTGCAGCATATATGGTAGAGTTCCCCTACAACCTGGAGGACTGTGCGTCGCCTACCTGGTCAGATTATTTATACCTATTCATCATATTGTTTAATACTCAATTTAGCTGGTCCTCTATTCCTCTATATTTGCATGGTGATTGAAGCATTTGCAGGTTTTCTGCTGTTACTCTGGCAGCAAACGTGGTTTCTTCAGTGGGAAGCGGGCATCCTTTTGGTTTCCATGATTTTCAGTCTCATGATCAAGCCTTGTTGGACAATGTGGACGTGCAGAGTATCATGAAATGCTTGTATCCCCGTTCATTCAGCCGGTCCACAATCAATAAGGGACTGCTTCACTCTGATTTTCTAGTGAAGCACGGAACTTTAAGGGTTCTTTTAGAGGCATTGAAGTTGCTGGACTCCTTCCTTGGTGTTTTAAACCAAAATGGGAAGTTATATGTTTCAGAGTCTTTCAAGCAAGATTTTCAAAATGAAGTCCGTACCTTGCTCCCTGATCCTCAAGTTTTGTTGACTCTACTTTCTTCTCTGAGTAATCACTCCAAAAATCAACAGTTAAAGAGGACAGCAGAGTTGGAGAAGTTCCCCGAATACAGCCGCAGTAGTGTGAAAAAATTGAAAACAGATATAGAGAACAAGGATGCAGACATTATTATAGGTGGGCTAAATTTTGATCCAGATGTTGCTTTGCCCGAGATTAGTGAGAGAATTGTAGGTACGTCCACAGACGATGGATTGGACAATGAAAAGGATGCTACAAATGTTGTGGCGGAAATTTGGGGTTTGGATCTTCATTCCACATCCCTAACGACACTTAAGGATGCAGAGATATACTTCCACTGTAGGGTGCTCGATGCTTTGAAAATTTATCTTGTAAGTTATTCCTAGTCTTATTTTCTCTTGGATCTTTTATTGAGGCCTTATGGGGCATAAAAACGCAGGGTTAGATACTTATGCCTGATATTTTTTTTATTTGGCCAATGTAGGGATCGTTGTTGCTTTTTTGTTAAAAAAAAAAAGAAGCTGATTTGGCATATTGGATTTGCTGTGTGAGGGATGTGATTTTCTAGCTCTATCAGGCCTTTAGGGAGTGCATCTATTGTGTTTTGATGCTTTCAAGTCAAGGCTTGTCTTAATCCCTCGAGGGAAAACGTTTCTCACACATAATAGAACTAGTAATGTAGGGTGCATCCTTACTACAAAGGATAACTCATTTGCTTCATGCTTTGGAACTAAGTATATGCCTGAATGTATGTATTTCTTCGTTTATCAACAGTCTGAAAGCATATGCTCCTATGTAGTTGTTGCTTACAATGTTCTTTTAATTCTTTTATCGCAGCGGATAATGCCCACTGTCTTGGAGGGATCATTTGAGTTTTTTATGAATCTCCTAAGCAGTCCTTCAGCATCACAAACTGATCTGCAGCGCTCTCTTTTGTCTTTGCTAGTAGAATTCGTTGGATGGTCTCCAAGTGGTAGAATTCCAATTAGGACTCCACCACTGATGTACAAACATCTTTTGGCATTCATGAACTTGCTAGTTTTTTCACAAATCAATGACATAAAGGATCAAGCATATCGTCTTGCGCAAGCGGCTATGTTGAGTACTGGTGCTTTTGACAGAAACCAACATGAAATTGCATCATGGTTCTTGTTTTTACCGGGTTTTGATGGAGAAAAATCTTCTGTTCAAGTCCTCGGCTTGGATGTATTACAGAGCTTGTGTCATGTTGTCAACTCATTCTTATGTGATGCCATTTCTACAACTGGGAATAATTTGTTCAAATACTGGGAGATTGTTAAGTGTTATACCCGCCCTTTGGAAACAAATAAAGGTAACTGTTATTCATCTGATTTGTAAATTTTAGCATTGGTACATCTTTATTTTCATTTTTTGGTGGTGGTGGATTAATTGATACTTGCCAAGTTTGCTTGTTAGGCACTAAGCATATCTGGCATTCTCAGTTAAGATGTGGCGCAGAAAATTTTAAATGATAAAACCCTTTACAGTTCTTTATGGGTAGGGCCATGCAATGAATGAGTGAATGAGTTGTGATGTTACAAATTTTCTCTTTTACAGGTCTTTACAGGTTTGATTTTTGACTTTTAAATGATTAGATATAAAGTTAATTGATTAGAGGAGGCATGATCTGTTACACAAGTTTCATGTACTGTTGCAGGATAGTAAGGGAAAGAAGTATGTTAATGTCCTCATTTCTGATAAATTAGATTTATGGTAGTGGTGCTTGAGCATGTAAGTTGCATATGATGTCTTGAAGTAGACCTGGAAACGAGTTGCGTTTTTGCAGGTTTGTGTTGTGTCTTGTGAAAATTAGCCAAAACTGAGCATGACCGTAAGTGAACTGGTGGAAAAATGCAAACACAAACACAATATACAAAAATAATGGGTAACGCGCGCATGAAATACTAATGTTTAAACATTATACACCAAATGTTAAACTCATCTTAAAATAACAGTGTTCTTGATGGGTTAAAACAGATTTCTCAGGTTGACGCGAAACTTAGTAGGTGGCTAATGGATCCGCCTGTTTTCCAATACAACCCTTTAAGCTTCAGCTTTAACACTAAATTTTTCTTGCAGGTTCATGTGGTGTTAACGTGTTGTGTACAATTTTGCCTAGTGTAATAATTTTAAGTTGTCCAATAATTTCTTCACCTTCTTACTTTTTCTATTGAATTGAGTGTGTAGTTTTAAATTCGTTTAATAAGCTTTTGAATTGTGCTATTATTCAGGAATAAATCTTGTTTTTTAGATGAAAGTGGTCCTAATGTATCCTTTCCTTCAACTGTGCGAAAGGCTATTTCTTCATGCTGAATTTTCCTTTGTTTGTCTTGCAGAAGCGAAACCTCATTTCAGTCCTCTCAGCATATGTGTGCTGCAGAAGTGTCTAAGGTTGATCGATTCTGGATCTGGATCCTTTACAATGCATGAGAAGTCAATGGTATCAACATATGTATGCAGCACACTGAAATATCTCTTGCAAACTCAGGTACAGATCTTCTATTTTTTAGCTTAGAATTGAATGTTTTTTGAACACAATCTAATATGAAGATCAATTTTGATAGGTTGATGCAGTATTGTTGTCTTCTTTGATTTGTTCAGTCTTGGCTGAGAGGCTTGGTGACTGTTCTGTCATTGATGATTCTGGGGTAAACAACTGTGAGTGGAGGCCTTTAAACGATTTACTTCTCTTTTCGAAAAGTATATCTGATCAGAAAACTTGTGGTATTTTTTCTATTCCCAATAAGGCTATGCCTGCTGGTAGTTCTTTAGCAACTGCACTTGAGGAAGTTAAAAGATTTGAAAAGAGTAGGGATGATAGTGAAGTAGCTGGAATCACCAAAGCCTTTTCTTTCTCAATTCTCTGTACTATGTCTGATGGAATATTAAAATTTTTTCCATCCGTTATGACCGTTTCACAATTTGTTCTGGGTGTTCCTGTCTCTCTCTTATCATCGAGATTCTTTCTTGAACAAACCCTTCTAGGCAGTGTTTCCAAGTTGTGGCCAGAAATTTTTTTTCCTGCTCTGGATATGGCTCTATCCAATAGTTGCAGAGGTAGAAACAATTTTTCTCTTGACCCTGCTTCTTATGCAGGAGAAATGGTATATAACCAAGATGTTGATGCAGATGAAGCTGCTTCTGCTGCCTTTAGCTTCTTCTTGAAGAAGGCACCTTTCCATGTTCTATTCCCTGCCATTATGAGCATTCATGGTCCTCCATCAGAGCCCTCAAAGATACAAGACTTGCTTCTAGCTAAATTATCTGAGTGCCCAACTGATTGCCACCCTATTTCCTATTTGCGTCTTGTGCTATTTTGGCTTTATCAGATACGGTCATCTCATAGAATTGAACAATTAGTCAACTTCCAGCAACTGTCTGAGATTTGTTTAGTTCTTGTGGATAGTTTGTTATCTCAACTGTTGGTTTTGAATACTGATTCTGGTTCGTCTAAAAATTCCTGGGCTCTTCTGTCAAGCCAAGATATTCAAGAAGTGGCTGAAACCATCTTCTCTCATCCTGCAATGATAATGTCATTTTCCTGTCCTTTGGGATGTAGTGAGGACTTGCCAAAGAGTAACCTAGCGGAAAATACAGATGCTTTGATTGGTTTATCCAGGCAGAGAATTCATATATTAGATCGGCATGGCTTGAATATATTGGCAACAACTTGTGACTACTTTTTTTCTTTATGCAATGACCACCAATTTACACCAGAAGTTGAAAATGGTGCTGGTAAACAATTTGTGAAAGCTTTTAACATCTTGCTGCAGAAGCTACTTCAGGTAGTCAGGGACAAATTTGATCAATGCATTAGTGCTAAAGATCTAATGCCTTTCCTGCCAACATATTATGCTTTACATGCTTTGATTCGTTTTATATCTCCTTTTGAGCTTCTTGAATTGGTGCGATGGATGTTTAGTAGAGTTGACATAGATGACAACCAGAAATCTGCTATTTCTTTTGGGTCTTGCATTGCTGGTGGTGCTTTCAGAAATCTGTCTAGTTATTTGCAGCAACCACATACAAAGAGAAAATCATATGATTTGTTTTGGAAAATGGAAGAGACCAGTATCAACACCGACATTTTTGAGGAAATCTACAGTAAAGTATGTAAGTTTTCTTTGCATTTTAAAGCAGAAGTTATGGATGTATGTTTGCTGGAGGCTATAAACGCCGTTTGCAGACACAAATATATGCAGCAATGTAATCTTCATCCATTACATATAGTATTGTCGAGAGTTATAGCAACCACTCCTGTAGAAATGCTTTCCCATTGCATTTACAGAACAAGCAAGAAGAAAGCTAGATTTTTGTCTCTTCTTACTGATATGAGCTCCATGCATTTGTCTACCTTTGGGCACTTATTTTTGGGTATCCTGAACAAAGATTTTCTACATGAAGGCAATGTGATAGAAGAGACTTGTGTCCCTGCTCTTCCAGATGAGCACTATATGATGCTTTTGCCTGCTGCATTGTCTTATTTGAATTCCGTTTCCATGAAATTTGGAAGGCTGTGTTACAAGCATTTTAGAAATATACCTGTTTTTTATTCAAAGATTCTTTTGAATGGTTTCCAACATTGGAATACTTTTGTGTCTAGAGATGTGTTTCAGGAAGAATTTGGAGAGTTTTTGCCATCATCTGCTCCAGAACTTCTCTGTCTCATTGATGATAGTCTTCTTGGAAAAGCAATTTATATGTTGCGTTATCACTTTAGTTTGAATGAAGATTCAATGAAATTGAAGAAGCGATTAAAGCTTTTTAATTCAATTTTCCCACCTTCTTCGGAACACAATGAGCTGATAGACTGTGATGTTGGTGGATTGGGTTCTCAATCACTCAATGAATCATTAAACCTTGTAAATAAAATTTTCGCAAAGATATCATTTTGTAAAATTTTGTTATTCCCAAAAGGTAATCAGTCAGATGAAGCAGGCAGGGACTTGAAAGACATTTCTGTGGACAATGGATCAAATAAAGAGGACTCATCAAGAATGCAATTTTTAAACATATTGGTGGGTATCTGGCAATGGATTGTTAAAAGAGTCTCTTCAGTTTCTGATAGTTCTCAAAAGGAAACAACCACAGCTAGTTCTTCACTGTGGAGATGTTTGGAAGTTCTCATATTGACAAGCATTCTTGAACTGACCAGAGAGATTTCTGATGGTCTTACCCAATTACAATCTATCCCCTTCCTAGAGCAATTGATGAAATCAGCTCTTCTATATAGGTTTGAAGATCCAACAACTTTGAAAACCGTGCGAGATGTCCTAACTTTTCTGTCAGAGGGAAAATTTTCACGTGTTCCCTATCTTCAGCTTCTACTTGCCCACTCTCAGTTTGCGCCTACTATTCATTCTGTCTACAAATCATCTGATTGTTCTACTGTTGGGGCATTTTCCAGGCCTCTGTCTGGCATTCTGAGATCACTTGTTTTCCCTTCCACAAACAAAAATGTAATTGATGGCAAGTGCAATCTGGAAACAACTAACTTGTATGTAAAACAGTTGGAGGTTATTAAATTACTTCGAATACTCTTTCCAATAAAGGTTCATCAGTATGGTTTTCACTTTGCAAAAGATTTAGGCATAAATCTCAGAGAGCTGCATTTACTTCTCTTGTCTTCTTATGGCTCAACACTCAGTGAAATTGATGAGGAGATATATAATTTGATGCGCTCAATTGAGTCTATTGATGTTATGGAGCCTGTCAATTTTGCTGGAATGGATCACCTGTGGGGCAATGCGGTGTTAAAGATAGAAAAGGAACGGACTCTGGCACAGAATTTGTCTTATGATGGCATGACTGATACTGAAGCAGTAAAAGAACGCCGTAGAAGTCAATTTCGAGAAAATCTTGTCATTGACCCCAAATTATGTGCGTCCACGGTGCTATATTTTCCATATGATAGAGTGACATCTGAGGAACTATTATCCTTGAACAAGTTTCAAAAAGATAATTTTGATCATATGCATGTGGTATGTATTTTACTTGTGAATTAATGACAAATATAATTATGTTTAAGCTGAGACTTGAGATATGTGTTTATTGTCATAGTTCTCATCTAACCACATCATTAAATTTTATGCAGTTGCATTCCCCTGATGTTGAAAACGTAGAACGATATAATCCTGTTTTCATCTTGCGCTTCTCTATTCATAGCCTTGCAGAGGGTTATATTGAACCCTTGGAATTCGCTGGTTTAGGCTTGCTTGGTATTGCATTTATGAGTATGTCATCACCTGACGATAGGATAAGAAGATTGGGTTATGATTCTCTTGGAAGATTTAAGAATGCTTTGGAGGTAATGCTGTGTTCAAAATAGTTGCTGGCTCTGTACCTGCTTTCTGTGCATGTGTTAGTAGCATATATATATGCAATACATATTCAGTATGCTACTGGACTTTCCTAATTTCTCGAATATTTATTATTCATCCAATCGCTATATGATGTATGTTGCAGCAATATTATATGTCGTGTTATAGTTATTCCTCTTCAAAATTAGGAAGTCAGATTTTTGTACAGTAGCACTAGTGCATGTGTGTAATTAAAGAGCTATTAATTACTGTTTCATGGCTAGAGTTCTCAATCTTCTAGAATTTTCTTATGTTGAAGTATCATATATTATTTGCTTGCAGAGTATCTTGGTATGTCAATATTTGTGACAGATCGTCCCTTTACAAAAATCAATTTCACTTAGGTTATAATATTCCTTTCTGCATTCTTTGTCTAAGCTGTTTATTTATCAAAGTTCAACTACCATTCACAGAAATCTGCAAAGAGGAAGGGTGTCAGGCAAATTCAACTTCTGTTAACTTATGTGCAAAATGCTATAGAAGAACCATGGCAGAGGATCCCTTCTGTAAATGCTATTTTTGCTGCGGAGACATCCCTCATACTATTAGATCCTTCACATGATCATTATGCAGCTTTAACTAAGCTTTTGATGAGATCATCCAGGTTGAATGTGAAGGTATGAGTTTCATGAACTTGGTAAACTACACTTTTTATTTCTGCATTCAGACATGTACTTACATGTTTCTTTTCTAATTTTCTTCAATTGCAGAATATACTTTTCTTTAGCAATTTTTTTTGGAGTTCCTCTATCAATTTCAAAGCAGAAAGGTTGTGGATACTTCGCTTAGTATATGCAGGGCTGAATTTTGAGGATGATGCTAAAATCTATATGAAGAACTCCGTTCTTGAGACTCTGATGAGTTTCTATGTTTCTCCAATCTCGGATGATGAATCCAAGGAACTAATTCTTCAGGTAACCATTTGGCTAGTATTAATGGTTTCTTCATTTGAACGTTTGATACCGGGCTCTAATACTCCTGAGGTTGGGTGCGAGCTAGATGTGCTAGATTGAGGTGTCTATAAATTACAATGTGTGATACTAAACATGAGTAGTTTGAAAACTTGGGTCGTCTTTGATATTTTGATACTAATTGCTTATGTCTGGTTTTATATGGCTTAAGCTATTATCTTATTTTCACTCAGGTAGTGAAGAAGGCAGTTAAATTACATAAGATGGCACGTTATCTGGTGGAACAATGTGGTCTTTTTTCGTGGTTATCATCTGTGCTCTCAATATTGAATGAAAGTCATTTCAGAGATGAAAAAAGTTTGTTCTTGTTGCAGTTGGCTGTGGTATCCGAGGTTATTACTGAAACTTTTTTGTCTGCTGTTCTGTAAAATTCTCTATTCCCCTCCCCCTGAAATTTCTTGTTCATGTGTATCGCATAACATTTGAGGTGTCTGCTTTATGTCAATGAAAATCTGTCATTGTCTGTACCGTCAAATTGTAACTAGAAGCGTCATAACGCAATGTTCATGTGTCCATGCCAGAGAGCAGAATTAATTGAATTTTTCATGTACCTTTGTGTTGCTTAGCTCTGTTTTGCAGTCTTAGTTGAATTGTCTAGCTAGTATCTTCTACCTACACTAGTGAACTTGTCCCCTGTTTATTTCTTTGTTCATGAAGTATGTGTCTTAAACAAAATTGTGAAAGAGAATATAGTCTTCTAGATAACCTCTTTTATATTGTCAAGACATATTCCAAGGTGAATGGGACATTTACAATGGCTCACTATTTTTATTATTTGTTAATTTAAGCTTGCAGAAGGTCTTTCATAGTTTTTACTCCTTGCTTACTTGCCATGCCCCTTGGATTTCAGGTTGTCAATGATGTTATTTCTTCCAGAAACATGACTGAGTGGTTGCAAAAATATGCTCTTGAGCAACTCATGGAACTTACATCTCATCTCTATAAATTTCTTGTCAGTTATATGGCTTTGATAAAGCAAAAAGTTGCTGTTGTCAATCCAATTCTGGGAATAATAATATCAACACTCAAGATATCCCAAAAGAGGAGGATATATCAGCCACATTTTATTCTATCAATTGAGGGTTCATATAACATATATGAGGCTGTTAAGATGTGTGACAATACAAGATCTTGTGATACGGCAGAGCTTGGCCTTCATGCTATACTTATGAGTGCACCTCCAGTAACAATATTTTGTTTGGTCTCTCTCTCTCTCTCTCTCTCTCTCTCTCTCTCTCTCTCTCAAACACACACTTAACAGTAGCTATTTGTTTGTCTGCTTGTTTGCATCTGCTATCCATCCGTGTATATGTGTTGCACACGGGAAGAATGTTTTAGTTCCTCTCCTTTCTTAAACCTCTGAGAAAAGTACACACCAACAAAAGTTTTTGTTAGCTGCCCTTTGGGATGGTATCATTTTTGAGTTGGAATTGTAGGCTTCGCTTTTCGTTAATGTGTGGCCAATTTAAAAATCTGGGCAGATTTGAAATTGAATTTTCAAACGTGTTGGTATGCTGGTTATATATGTGCACATAGATATGCATGCTTCCTTGTATGATTGGATGTTCTGTGAACTTATATTTCTTGAATGTAACATGATAAATTCCCCTTGAACTAATTTGATATTAATCTTCACTTATGCCCTAGATTCCCATAAGCTTAGATTATAACATCTTTTAGAAGACCCATGGAATGTATCAATGGCAAAATATTTTCCGACATATGTTTTTGAGATGCGTAATTAAGGTTATTTATGCATTTTGGACAACCGAGCAGGTGTATCATATATTCATATGGTAATCTTTCTTCCAAATTAATTATTTTATCCCTGCTAAAGATATCCTCAACATTCTTGATACCTTAATATAGCAATTAGATGTTACGCCATCAACGATATTCTGTATTTATCCAAATTTGTTCATACACTACAAAATTAGTCTTCACTATTTTGTCTTGATTTTACCATGAAAATTGAATCTTGATCTGATATGTTTCAGAGTCGTGAAAAGCTTTCAAGTTTTCTTATGTGGGCAATTTCTGCTGCTGTGGAAGTAGAGTCTGCGAAAATGCTTCAGCACAAAGAATCTCACCAATGTTTTGCTATTATTCCAGAGGAAGAGCTGCAAGAAAATTCTTTGATATCAAAACTTTTACGTTGGCTAACTGCGTCTGTAATTCTTGGGAAGCTTGATTGGAAATCAAATGATCTGGACCCAGAGTTTCCAAAAATGTTAAATATAAAAACTTTGCAGTCTTTAATGGATCATGTTGAAAGTGCATGCAGAGAAAACAGCAAAAGCAGTTATGGTTGTGAGGAGATTTTAGCTTCTGCAATTCTCTACCTCCAACAGCTCGCTGGCACTAATTACAAAATGCTACCATCAGTCACAACTGCCCTTAGTCTTCTCCTTTCCGATGCCTCCATTTTTGCAGGTATCATGCTTCATTTGATTAGCTATGCATTTGGGTTTTGGAGTTTATTGTTTGGGTGCGAACATGAGGAGTTGGTTTAAAAACTGCTTTTGTTATTTCAAAAAAGTGGCATATCTTACTTCAGAACCTCAACAGTCGTACAGGGAATTGAATAACGAATGAGAATATTCAACTGATCCCATGGCATACCTTCCCTGGATACGAATTCTGGAAATAAATTGGTCCGATTATGATCATTATGAGTGTATGCTGGTGAGACTTTAGATTGATTTTGCCTAATAATTTTGTGGGAGAGCCATCAGTTTTAACCGGATGCCTTGGGTCAAGGACAACAACTGTCTTTGTAATTAAGTTTTAATTTTTTATTTTAATGTTGACTAAGAACAATTGAAACCACATAGACGGACTTCTAGTTGTGGTAGGCTTACATCAAGAATTAGCATACAGCTCTTAGTTTTATTGTATTTGCTCATGGATGAGCTCATCAATTGTGGGCTCAGAGCTATGATGTGTGTTTATGTGACTTTGCTCTAGGTTATGATAGAAAAAGAAAGAAATAAAGTAGTGAGCTGCTTTGTAATCTAGACATATTAGTTAGGAAGGTGATATGATATGTATGCTGTTGTATTAAATTGCTTCTATTACCATTAAAATTTTATTTAAAAAAAAAAAAAAAAAGTTCTCCCTTCCTCTCTCCCCAATATTTCCAAGATACCCATAAATCCTAACTCTACCTTTGAAAAAAGTTTTGAGATAGTTAAATGGTTCTATCACGCTGAACCATTTTCAGAACTGTAGTTTTACAGTGCACTGACGATCAAATGCATTTGCACAAAAAATAGATTTACACCTTTTACTTACAGCCTTCATGTAATCTGTTTCAGGGTTCTTATGTAATAATAGGAGTGTTGTGAAATCACTCTGGTCGAAGGTAGGCTTCCCTGCTGAAGCTAATCCTGCTTGGAGATGGTAAGATATAATGTTCTCCCACCCCTTTTTTTCTTTCCTCTTCAATCTTTGTACATGGTATTTGGCAGGGACCTGTTTGCACATATTTACTTTTTCTACCAAGACTTCCTAATGGTTTATTGAGGTCACTGGGTTTGAAAAATTGACCAAAATAGATGCTCTGTTTAGACTTTTCCTGGACACCTTATGGTTATAATTAAGGTCTAAAATATCGAGGGTTTCAGAAATATCGGGAGTCCAAAAACACGGATATATGGATGGGAATATCGGGAAATTATTGATATAGGTAAAAATTGAATAAAAACCACGGAAATTGTAAGAAAACCTTGGAAATTTTGATTGAAACTTTAGAGGATGTTTATTTAGTCAATTTATCTATTGCTTTATCACAAAAAAATTGGAAGGAAATGCATTGCATAGTGGGTTTGACTGATTTAAGTTGATTATGTAGCGAGCTGACAAATACTGTGACTTAAAAAATTGTTTAATATGCAAGTAATAAAATGGGTTTATATACTATTATGTAGGTCAAGAATAACAATAACGAATATAAAGATAAATAACAAAAATAAATTAGAGTGATTTATATAGTATATATATAAATTAAAAAAATTATATGCAAATATTAAGTAATAAAACGGGGTTATATAGTAAAAAGATTAACATTTGTGTAAATTATAAAAAATATATGCTAATTTATATGATTGAGAAAGTCCATATGCTTTTCTGTAGTGAGTTGCTCTGAATACGTTAGAGATACTATAATGACAAGCAAATTGCAATAGAGCGGGTGGTTGAGAGATACAGGAATTGGTCTCAATTTTATGTGTTCTTGTCTTTATTCCTGATTTGAGAGAGTGGCGATAAATTGGTGATAATTTCAAAATTTCGAGATATATCGTCGATATATTGACCAATATAGCCTTGTGAAGGATGGAAAATATCTTCACAAGCACATTTTAGGAATCGAGTCTCTCTGATATTTTGATGTTCTGCTAGCCTACTTGAATGCTGGGTGCGTCATTTGTGCCCAGAAACCCTGATCAAAGCTAACTTGTTCTGGCCATACAATTTGTACAGGTCATTTTACCAGCCATGGAAGGATCTTACATTGGAACTAACTGGCTCACAAAAGATGGAGGAACTCCATGCCTGTCAATCTCTTTTAGTTATTATTTCAAATGTGCTTGGAAAAGGACCATCAGAAATGCAGGTTTCATTAACACAAGAAGTAGATAGATTGGGTGTATTTGAATGGGAAAGAAGTATTGCAGAGACTCAGTCATGCTAAGAAAAGGCTGCTAGATCCCGGACTTTTCTTGCTCAGGACCCCCGGACGCAGAACTTTGGGCTTGAGGCTTCTGTAGGAAAAAGGGATTCAGAAATTAATTTTTGAAGTTGACTCTGCCCTTACTGAGTTTTGTTAAGGGTTTCTGTTCAATCCAATAACCCTTGGCATTATTTATGAATGTAGAAGCCTTTTGTATAGTAGTTGGAGTTGAGTTGTTCCTTGTCCGTAGAGAAAAATAACTTGGGTGCTAATTTTTTGTACGAGAAAAACTCTAGTGCACTGGGTATATTACTCCTCTCTCTCTCTCTCTCTCTCTCTCTCTCCCCCCTCACACGTGACAAGATGAGCTCTTAGAGCCTGCACGAGAGGGTCTTTTGAGTTATATTCACGATGCTCTCTTCTCAAAAGAATAAGAATCCATTCAATCCTTTGCTGGAATTTCTCCCTGAAAAGACGGGGGTTTGCGTAATTTCATGTAATTCTATAAAAATGCAGGCTCTCCCTAGCTGTCCGCAGAAGAGATGTTCAAGTCCTTGTTTGGTTACTCAAATAACCTCCAAAGTTGCATCTGCTAAGTTCATGCTACACAACCTAGTTTTTCTTCTCAATATATATTTCTTTTCAACAAACGCCGCATTATTTAATCAATTTCTACAACATGATTGTTTGCAATGCAATAATCTAGTGTGCATATCATGTCATGTAAGCTGAGAAAAGGAGAAAACATTGGGGGCTTATAAGCATAAGAGAAGATCTTTACAATGATGCAAAACTAAATGCAAAAAGAAAAGCAGAAGTTGAAAAAAGACTTACTTGTGAGAGTAAATCTGTATCCGTTCTATTTTTAATTGAAGTTGATTCACAATTCAACGAGTATCCCTTTATATAAATATTACGGGATATCAAAACAATGTTATTCTTGTGATATACAAATTCCTTTCAGGGTTTACAAACACAAAGCACACTATTGCAGTTAAAGTTGAGGTGGAAACATTTCACCCACTAGTATCACACAATTGCACCTAAATACATTAGTTAAGGAATGCACCAAATGCCTTCGTTAAGGAATGCACCAAAAGTCTTCTATGCGGCATCCACATGTTCACAAACCTTTAATTTTTCTTTGTTAGATGGGAAATCACAAAAAACAGATGTAATATTTTATTTTCCAGATCCACCCTCCCCAAGCAAGACCATAGAAGAAATATACAAAATTGTCTCCAATAAGACATGGGTAATTTAGTCATTCCACTATAACATTCCAAAAAGAGCCATAAACAGCGCGCCCCCAGGCTGAGGTACTACTAGATATCAACAACTTTCATAAAAATGATTGCAGACAAAGAGGGAGACGACAATGGACCCGAAGCCGATAATCACTTTCCTTCTCTTAATCTCGGCAACCGTCATCGCAGCCCAAGAATACGTCCGGCCTCCGCCTCGCAAAGCCCTCCATTTTCCATGGAGCCGAAAACCCTCTTCTCATCCCCAGCAGGTAACTTAATCATCTTTACCTTCTCATCTTCTCACTCTACTGTTTCTTTCACTTTCTGGGTATGTCAAAATTTTCTCAGGAAAAAAAAAAAAAAAAAAATCAGAGTCTGACTCCATATCTTATAAAACTATAAATGTTTTGCTCCATTTTAAGTTGGGTTCGGTTTGTTTTGCAAGAAAATACTTTCCTTTCTGTCTAATCTTTCTTTTATTTATTTATTTATATTTTGTTTAGTATGTTGTGTAGCTTGATTTTGATCTTGTATGGAATAATGGGCCATGTGAACAAGCTTGTTAAAGAGAAGTTCCAAAAGTTTGTTGTTATTTAAACTCTATGTATAATGCTAGTGCAAGCTTAACAGAGCAGGGGTGGAAATTGACCTAAATGGAGATGGCGGCTCAAACAAACATGCATCTGATGAACAGTTGCGGGTTGAATCATAATTGGATGTGTGCCTTCTGTTAAAAAGCAAATCTATCCTAGGTTTTCTGCTGAAGTGTATATAAGATTTGTTGCTTGTGATAAGTTTTATAGCGTACCTCCTTGAATCTCAACAAATCCTTAATTATTGGAAATGATCAATTATTGTTCATCGGAGTGAAAGTTAAATTTCTGGATGTTATGACTGCACAGTGAACATGATTATCATTAATTGTGACTTAATCTGTGTTGATTTGTGCCCGGGGCAAGTATCTTTCAAGGCATTTGTCTTTGTTTGATATTTTCTCATTATTGTTTCCAAATTTATGAAGTTCTTCAGGTTTTAAACCGTCTTATTTATGGTAGTCATTTACTATAATATATACTTTGCTGCACAAATTCCTATTGCAGGTGCACATCTCTTTGGCAGGGGACAAGCACATGCGAGTGACTTGGATCACTTATGATAAATCTGCTCCGTCAATTGTTGAATATGGAACATCGTCAGGGAAGTACAGTTCTGTAGCTCAAGGAGAAAGTACCTCTTATAGTTATCTGCTCTATAGATCAGGAAAGATACACCATACTGTCATTGGGCCTCTCGAACATGGCACCGTTTACTTTTATCAATGTGGAGGACAAGGTCCTGAGTTTCAGTTCAAGACCCCTCCAGCTCAATTTCCAATTACTTTTGCCGTGGCTGGAGATATGGGACAAACTGGATGGACAAAGTCAACCCTAGACCACATTGAACAGTGCAAATATGATTTGCATCTGCTTCCTGGAGATCTTTCATATGCTGATTACATGCAGTCCCGATGGGATACATTTGGTGAGCTGGTGCAGCCACTTGCAAGTGCAAGGCCATGGATGGTAACCCAAGGGAACCATGAAAAAGAGAATATACCATTGTTAAAAGATGGGTTTGCATCCTATAATTCCCGATGGAAAATGCCGTATGAAGAGAGCGGATCAAGTTCGAATCTTTACTATTCCTTTGAAGTTGCAGGTGTTCATGCTATCATGCTCGGTTCATATACTGATTATGATGAGTATTCAGATCAATACAGGTGGTTGAAGGTTAGTTAAATTTCTCTTCTCTTGTCATAAGGAATATGCTTTTTCTTCTACATTAAATTATACATTAGATTTGTTTGTAAAAAGACACTTAGAGGTAGACCTATGGCTATGACAGTCATATATTGTCATTCTTGTGAAACAGGCTGATCTTTCAAAGGTAGACCGTCAGAAGACACCTTGGCTGGTTGCGCTCTTTCATGTGCCCTGGTACAATAGTAACAAGGCTCATCAAGGTGAAGGGGACAGCATGATGGCAGCAATGGAGCCATTACTGTATGCTGCCAGTGTGGATATAGTGCTCGCTGGTCATGTTCATGCTTATGAACGCACGGTATAGCTATGCTAATTCAGCATATATTTGTTTAGTATAAATTTGGGGCTTTCAGTTTTTAATTCATGCTAGCCCATTTGACAGAAACGTGTGAACAGTGGAAAATCAGATACATGCGGCGCTGTCCACATAACCATTGGTGATGGAGGAAACAGAGAAGGTTTAGCTCACAAGTATGTTGTTGTGCTCAAAATTTTCAATATAGGAAAATAGAATATTTGTTTTCTCATGTGATTGGCAATACAATTTTGAAATTCGATTCGCATTGGTAGGTATATAAACCCATCTCCTGAGTGGTCAGTTTTCCGGGAAGCAAGTTTTGGTCATGGTGAGCTGAAGATAGTGAATTCGACCCATGCCTTTTGGACCTGGCATAGGAATGATGATGATGAGCCTGTAAGGTCTGATCAGGTCTGGATAACCTCGTTGGTCAGTTCTGGATGTGTTGCTGAGAAGAGACATGAACTAAGGAGTATACTTGTGGCACCATAGAACTTGTCATGCATGTGATGGCTTCACCTGATTTTGTCAAATCAGGGGTTTTTATGTATAAGATGTAATCATCTACCAACTGGTTAATGTGCAAATAGAATCCAATCATTGCTGCTTGAATTGGTAGAACACGGTTGGGTCCACGATGTGCTAATTGAGTTCTCTCAACTGGTTGATGTGTCTGGAAAACTGGTTTTTTAAGCAGTTTGAATATGCAAGAACTTCAGGATATTGTTGAACTCTGTGTATAGTATATGTGGTAAGATTCTCCCTTTATTTTTGTCTAATGTAACGTATATAGTTCGCCTTTTATGTTGTTCTTTGCAGTATGTCTTTCTGGCTATACATTCAGGATCGAAGGATTAGATCATACACAACTCTGGTTAAAAGTTCCTGGCCCCATTGGCTACTGAATGTTTCTTTTAAACATATCGGCACATCTGTGGTGTGGCATGGTCAGCCCCAGTTTTATTTCTGGAAGTTTCCAAATATCTTAAAAACAATTCTCTCTTCGTTTTGGTTATAAAACAATTCCATGGTGCAATATGAAGTATTTATCTGTACAAACAAATATACAAAGATCATTTCCAGAAAAAGGACAGATTAAAAATATAATTATTAAAAAAAAAAAAAAAAAAAAAAACCATAGGGTAATGGTGAGGTGAGGCCTCAAGAATTGCTTTTAAAAAATGTAAGGCAACAATTCAAAACTACTTAAAAATGCAAAATTCACAACAGGAATCATTTTTGAGTTTATTCAAAAAAGAATACATTCACATTAGATTACAAAGGTGTCACACGCATATGCAAAGAGATTACAGTTGAAACTTGAATGCTAACAAGAACCAAAAGGTGGGAAATTATGGTCTCCCAAGTGCCTTCTGCAATTCTTCTCCCATTTTGATGCAGCATAATGGCCTTGTACATTAAGAACGTCCTCCTCATGAGATCTGTTAAATATGAAATGGCACTGTCTCATTTGATTTTACCAACTTCTTCAGTCTAGTGGCAACACATGCAGAGAACGTAATATGGTATCATTCCTACCACATCGCTAAGCGCACCCAATCATCTTCGATAGAGTTCCTCTTTTGCAGCTTGCCGGGTGTTGGAGAAGACTAATTAAACCATTGGCAGTACGAAAATGACCTGAATTGGTGAGCACCAGACCTGTGCGACTTGGATGAGATGAGTGATTAGCGGTCTGCAAGAGCTAACTGATATGCCAATGCCATATTTGACAAGCTACACTACCAAAATACTTCATATGGAACTTTACCTTCCAATGTTGTGTGCCAAAGAAAACATTTGATTTCCAACAACTGTTAAATTTTCCACCGCAATTTCTCCTCCTAGTTACACTGTTCCTATATTATCCACCAAACCATAATCCATCTATCAATTCCTTTGGCTATATTTTATTTTTCTTTGTGTAATATAGTACTATCGCTTGAAGAAGCTGGAGGTGAATTAAAGTTTAGATATTAAAACTAAAAAAAGCAAATAGGAATAAAACAGAAAGGTCAGATTGTCTATTTCAGTTGTTTCATCTTGTTGCCTATTTTTTGAGGCCACCAGAAATTTGTTGCAAATCCTCATAGTTGTACTTTAACAAGATGTAAAAACTCTTGATCTCTCATTGTCTTGTATGTAACTCTTGAATGCCTAAAAGTTGTGTCTGCTTCTACCAAATTGACCAGAAATGTTTATTAAAAAAAAGTAGGTATACGACGTACAAACTGATTAAAAAATTATTTAAGTTTTCAAAAATTTGATCTTGGATGATCCTCAACCAATTGTTGCAGATTACTATATATCTTAATTAGTTCTGAATGCATTCCCAGATTTTCCTTATTGTTTGTTGTCTTCTCCTTTCCTAATCTGTGATGAGAATACGCACTAAGAAAGATGAGAGAACAGAAAAATTGAAAAATTGACAACAAACAATGGATGAGAGCTCTAAAGTTCATGGATTCTTTCTTCATCTAATTAGTGGCTATATGGTAGGGCCAGACACACACAAAAGTCTAAACCCACAAAATTTTTGCCCAAACCACACACAAAAGGTGTTATGAATCCAGAACACTAACACCTTGTACCATACAACCATCAATATGGTAGAAGGACCTGGGTCATTCTACCATGCAAGTGGGGTATTCCACGTGAGTGTAAAATTGTCTATGGATTCATAAAACTTTTGCGTGTGCTGTGCATAAAAGCATAGACATTTATAACACCAATAATGCTAGGAAGACCACATGTTAATACCACATGATGTGACAAGTGATGTACAACTCATGTCAATTAATTTATCCCTTTGGTTGTCATTTAATTTATTCTTAATTTTTAAATTTAAGTTTTAATCCATTTCTAGGTTCTTCAAGCGAACATAATGAGCCTAAAGATATGGCAGGGGAAATGGTAGTTCAGTGGTGAAGGAAAACAAGAGTTGTAACTAAATGCAAGAGGAATGGAGGTTGACGAGAGAATAGTAATTGGAAGACTTTTTCGGTATTTGGCATACAACATTTTAACGCACTGTGTCACAAACAAAATTTTGACATAAAAAATTTCCAGATATAGCATTGGCATTTATATTTGAGAATTTTTCTTTTAGAATTGAGTACCAAACCTGACCACACTTAAGCATCTGCAAACTTTTCACTTCTATCCCTGCACTTGGAGTCTTGTTCTTGATCTCTCTTTCCCCTCCAGAGTACAATCTGCTCATCCTTGAACAAAAGAGGGATGCAAGGTACCAGATCCTGAATATATAGAATACACAAGGGGATAGATCACTTAAGGGAGAAACTCGAGATAGATGCAGAAAACAAGAAGCATAAGAACGGAATAGAAACCCACAACTACCACCTAAAACAGAAAGAGAACTCCAATTCAACCCAATACTAGTCCTACCCTTAATTTCACGCCTATCCTTTTGCAATCACTGGTACCAACATGTGTGCAGTCTAGTCTCACTACCTCCTCAGTCTTGAAAGCCTCCCTGATTCTATCCACAACATTCACATACACACCATTTCTAGCTGCAGGGAATAACATCAAACAATAAAAAAGCAAGCTAACAGAAGGGAACCATAAATTGTTTCCATATCCCGTTTACTATTATAAACAACAAAGAAAAGCAAAGCGTCATCTGAAACTTCCCAAAAATCAAATTCACTTCTTTAAGTTTCTTTCTTTTTTGATAAGACACTTACTAAGTTTCATAACAGGTGGGGAATTTAGTCCTCTGTTTCTTAATTCCTTTGTTTCTTCAAATGTCAAGCCATCAGCAACATTCTTCACAAGCTTTGAATATATCGGAGTGTACGGTTTCCAGAGCATTACAGGTATTACGGGTCGATTCTTCGGATCATAGTTTCGACCCCGGTATAAAATGAGGACATTAATGTGCTGGTAGACAATCTTCCCACCAGACTTGTCCTGCACAGACACTAGTATCTCCATGAGCTAATAATTTCCGAACACCAAAAATCAAAACCAAATCCAGATAAATGGAGCTGACTGAGTTAAGTTCGAACCTCAAGGTGGAAGCAAACATTGTCCATGTCAAGAGTTGGCACTCCCAAACACTTGATCCTTACAGCTTCTGCCCGCTTCCAATGGTTATGGATGTCATCTAACATGTTATGAGTAACTCCTCCCTTTCCTGATACAAAATTAAATAATTTAGTCCCTCATAAAAATGACTGCAAAACCAAACCAACTTTCAAGCCTAAAACATATATAAAGAACTGCATATAATAGAATACAATGCAATACATAGTTTAATCTCAGGGTAGAACCATAAATCCTAACCCCTTACCCATGTTGATTTGCCGAGCACAATCACTATGACGGTACCGTTCCACCAGCTTAGCCACTTCCTCCTCCGTTAGTGGGTCTCCAAGAACCCGTATCCTCTCCTCCGCGACCCGGTTCAAGTCCACTTCTTGTTGGGTCGGGGCAACAGTGCCGGTCCATTTCCTATCAAGCCGACCTGGCCCAAAAGGAGAGAACTTTGGCGACTCCCGGAACGCAATAGGTTCGACCTTCGGGTTTGTTTCTGAGTACGAGTAGCTGAAGTCGAAGGGTAGGTCCGATTTTAGAGGCCGGGTCGGTTCATTCTTCGTATCTGGATCTTTATTCTGTGTCTTGTTCTTCTTGGGCTTTGGGGGTTTGGAAACTGGAGAGAAAGGAGGGTCGTATTCGTATTGGTCTTCGGAGAGAGAATGGCTGAGAAAGCGAGAGAGGGAGATAAAGGGTTTGGCCGGGTCTAGGGTTAGGGTTTTGTGAGGTGAGGGACGCCATGGGAGTAGCTTAAGCATTGCAACAGAGAGTTCAAGTTAAAGAGTGAGCCGAGGAAAAACTGTACTGCGGGTTGAAAATGAAGGGGAAATATCGTAAACAAAGCACAAAACAATAACCTCATGTGGGCAGTAACATTAAGTTCAAAACATTAACAAAACACATAACTTCATTCAAATCTCCACAAACAAAACACACAATACAAGTATCCATAAACAAAACACAAATTAGCCACACAACAGCTTATTAAAGAATATACAGCCCTTTTTACCCAAAAAAGAAAAAAAGAAAAAGAATATACAGCCCTCCCCACCCCACTACCACAACATTACCCATATACCCATTATCTAATTAACAACACAACACAGCAGCTTATTAAAAGAATAAGAAGAAAACCTTAAGCTGCGTAAGAAACCCACCCAACCAAATGAATCTGAGATGGCGACCGAGATGGGTGCGACAGCGATTGCTGGTGGGTTCTCTTCCTTCTTTCTTCTTCTTTTTTCGTTGCCGTCTGAATCGCCCAAAAGAACTAGCCTCTCGACAGAGACACAGGCAGGGTCTTTAAAAATCTAAGTTTTAAGTTTACACAACACAGCAGCTTATTAAAAGAAACCCACCCAACCAAATGAATCTTAGATGGCAACGGCTATGGGTGCGACGGCGATTGCTGGGGGTGGGTTCTCTTCCTTCTTCCTTTTTCTTTTTTCTGAATCGCCCAAAAGAACTAGCCACTCGACAGAGACAGAGGCAGAGGCAGGGTATTTAAAAATCTAAGTTTTAAGTTTACATTTTAACCCCAACTATTCAATAACATCCAAATTCACCCCCAAAAATTTAAAATATTTTCGTTTTAAACCATTGACGTATCGTGACCGTATCCCGAGTGTATCGTAACCATATTGATGGAGTATCGGAGCCGTATTGTAAAGTCAACATGCCATAAAAGTCTGGCATATCGGATACGTATTGATGCTATATTGGGACCGTATCAAATCGGGCCATATCGGATACGCAAATACCCCCAAAATGTGGTGTATCAATGCAACAGAGTCTAATACATTGCTGATCAATCTAGCATAAATAACAGATGAAAAAAAAAGAAAAAAAAAAAGCAAAAAATGTCATGTTTGTTGTTGATATTCATGAAGCACGGCTTACACAAACAATTTCTTTGAAACACGAACCCAGCACCTACAATGGGGCAATACTGCTACCACTTTTCAAAAATCAACCTGAGTTTCAGTGACCACTGACCACATCAATCAAAATGTAATGGGGTACATTTGAATATGGCTTTCATCACTAGGTTTCAAGATGATGTCAAAATTGTGTCAAGTGAGAAATTGTGCACGAGACTCACTCACCCCGGCTGGGAGACGTTGCTTAATCTCTCTTTTTTACATCGCTTCTGGTCCTCAACCATAGACTCAAAAACATCCAAGAGATTATCCAGCCCCTCAGTACTGTCCCCTACTGCCTGCAGTGCATATACAATGCTTTCAATGGTGGACAGAAATCCGGGCTTTGGTTGAAGCCTCACTTCATCGTACAAGCTCATCTTGTCCAATTCCAACTTCAGGTGTGGCAAGAGTTTCAGCCAGGGATTTTCTACATACATTCTCTTTGCCTTTGACCATGTTCCGTCCAAAACAATCAAATTCTTCACCTCAATATTCATAGCCTCAAGGTCACTGACACTAACTGCTTCTTCAGATGGAAATAAGAGTACAGATCCAGGAGGAACCTCCATTTCAAACTCTAGATATTCATCCAACTCCTCACTTCCCTTCAATGGCTGCTTTTGCAACTTTTGTACAACAAACCCCTCTGCCAGAGCATCACACGCATTGTCTAAAATCGTATCCAAATTTGGATTCCTACAATGGCCTTCTGCCATCCAAATATGGGAAAGAGAGCTAATGACACCATACTTACCAATGGTAGCAGCTATAACAGGCACATCATTACCAGTTTGGACACCTTCAACTGAATCAAAACCTTTGTTGGAAAGCTTGGATACTGCATCCAATGTGGTAGCAGTTGAAACCTCATCAGCATTGTCTTGTCCATCTAAGTGCTTATCATCAGTGAACTCATGTTCTTGCCCTACAACTAATACATCACTGGTTGATAAGCCAGAATTGCTTACAAAATATACACCTCCTAATTGGTTTTGAGCCTCACTCCCAAATTTGCATTTCTCATCACTTTCAATCAAACTACTAATATTTTTCTCTTTTCGGAAATTTGCAGATAACCCAAATTCTGACTCTCCCGCATTTTCCTTCCCTGAACTGACCTCATCACAATACTCAAAAACCAGCTTCTGGGTCTCTCTACTTTCCACAACTGGATCAAAACCTGGACTTTCTGAACCATTTCGGACAGGACCCGTTTGAGAATACGGGTCCAGCGACCGGATAACGAACCGGGCTTCAAAATTTACGTCACAAACGGTAACTACTTTGAGATTCTTAAGGCCCAATCTGGCAATCCTAGTGGAATTAAGCGGGTGGTTCTTCTCTAGGCTGTGTTGAAGAATGGTCACACTTGCAGAGTTATGGAGCCCCGGGGTCTGAATCCGAGTGCAGAGGCAGAGCCGGATGGGTTTGGAGCACGACGGGCAAATGGGTCTCTTGGAAGTAGCCTGGGTAGCCACCATTTTTAGGGTTTGAGGAAGAAAGAAGGGCTTTCGGAGAAGTGTGCAGAAATGGTTGTTCCGGGTCCGAGAACCGAACCAGCATCTATGTGTTCTAGCAGCCATAGTAGAGAAACAAAAGAAAAGAATCAGTGATAAGACGACGGGTAGCTAAATATGGAGAACGACACGTCGTTTAATGAGTCTCTACGGTTGGTTTGACAATTTTTTTTAATTTAAAAAAATGCAAATAATAGTTTAAATTATTCTAAGTTAATTTATTTTTTTTGGATCAAAGTGAGATAACTTCATTGAAACAACAATGTTAGAGTACAAAAAGAAACTGGATTTTAGTAATGTAACAAGTGTGACCTCATTAAAACCTTGCCTTTAAAAACTCCCAAATAGAGGGAAAATAGGTCAAGGAAAAAGAGTACCACAACATCACATTCAGTATAAAATTAAATTAAGAAAATAATTTGTCATAGGCCAAAACATCAGAAATCCATAAAGGACCATCCTTTAACCACACTTGAAAGTCGATCGCTTGCTTAGCTAAAAGATGAGCAACCTGGTTACACTCCCGAGGAGCAAAGTGACAAGAAATATGAACAAAACGGTTAAAAAGGCCCCTGACTTCATCTACTAAAGCACCCTTCACCGACCAGCTTTGCTCTGAAGTTTGAAGATTCATAATAATCTCTTTAGCATCCATTTCCAAAATGACATAACGATGCCCCATTTGACTTGCAATCTGTAATCCCAAAATTGCCGCATAAAGTTCAGTAGCTTTAGGAGAAAATGTGCCATGAAGACCTTTATAGGCAGCCATCATTAAATCACCCATACTATCCCTTATTACAACCCCTAAACCTCTAAAGCCAAATAGCAAATTGACAGCACCATCAACATTTATCTTCACAAAATTACCAATAGGTGGAGACCAATGCCGCATAATATTAGTTGCTGGAACATGAGAAGACATAAAATAATAGCCCGTTGATATTCCAAACAATCTTCCGGGTACGAGCCAAAAGACAAAGATGTGAAATACTTCGGCCAGAATGTAAAAGATCATTACGAGAGCTCCATAATCCCCAACTCAGAAAAACAAAGAAGACTAGCTTGTCATTAGTCAAAACAGAGGAAGCATATCAATATAACCTCTTCTTTTCCAGAAGATTGCAGAAGTAAGTCTAAATTCCACCAGCCAGCTGAATCTATTAAGAAGTGAACAGTAGCATCATCCTCAAAAAATGGTGGCAAAGAAGACCGAAAAGAGGACGGCAGAGGCAACCAAGGGTCTCAATTAATTTTATTGATAAACCATCTCTTATTCTCCAACGAAGACCAGCAGCCAACAATTCCCAACCCCAAATTAAAGATCTCCAAATAAGTTGAGGAGAATTCGCCAATGGAGCATTCAAAAAATCACCATTAGGAAAATACCTTCCACGATACACCTGGCCCACAAAAGAATTTGCGTTGATGAGAAGCCTCCAACCTTGTTTGGCCACCAAAGCCTTATTAAATTGTTTCAAAATCTCTAAAGCCCAAGCCACCAACTTTTTTGGCTTACATAAAGAAGCCTATTTGAGCCAATGAATCCCATGACGATTATGAGTTTTTCCCCACCAAAACCTCGCACACAGAGAAGAGAGTTCTTTACATAGACTTTTGGGTAATTGAAACACCCCCATTGGATAAGAAGGAATAGCTTGGATAACAGATTTAATCAGAACTTCTTTGCTAGCTTGAGAAAGAAGTTTTTCTTTCCACCTATTGAGAAGATGCCAAACACAATCTTTAACAGATCGAAATAATTCCTTTCTTCCCCTACCAGCCAGAGTAGGCGTAATGAACATGAAAAACCACTACCGGAATGAGTAAAGAATCAGTCACTAGTTGTTGGAAGTCCAGAGAAGTATTTGGACTGAAAGACAAAGCTGATTTCTGAAAATTAATTACCTGACTTGTTACTTTCTCAAATACTTGAAAGATATTTTTCAATGTGACACACACATTTGGAGTTTGCTCCAAAAATAATAAACTGTCATCTGCAAATAATAAATGTGTAACTGGAAGAGCATAACGACCGGCACAGACACTAATTAAACTTCCATTCCTCTCAGCAAAACGGAGCAAGCTAGAAAAACCTTCAGCACAAAACAAGAAAGGATAAGAGGATAATGGACAGCCCTGACATAAACCCCTCTGTGAACTGAAGTGACCAAAAGAAATTCCATGCCACAACACCGAAAGGGAAACAGTCGAAAGACAATCCATTATTCGCCGTACCCATTCTTGTGCAAATCCCAAACGTACCATAACATCCTCAATATAACACCACTCCACCCCTGTCATAAGCCTTAGCCATATCCAGCTTAATGGCCAAAGCTCCCTGCTTACCATTTTTCTTTCCTCCTTTTGACAGTATGCATAATTTCAAAACCCACCATGACATTGTCAAGAATATTCCTTAATGGTACAAAAGCGAAAAAAAAACTTGCATGTCAAGGAAATAACATTATTTTGTTATTTCAACTAATTATGTTTCTCCACATATAATAAAAAATTTCATATAACATAACGTGATTGAATGAGATAACAAAACAATACTTTCCGATGACATACAAATTTTTCTTCTATTATATTCGTGTGTGAGTTTACTCCCACTCCCTTCTCCTTCCTAACTTGAGGATAAAAATAAAAATAAAAAATAAAATCGAACTTGAATGCGATGAGACTCATCACATGGCATATCCAACTGCTTTAATTTGATACAGAAAATGTCTTCAGTCAATGGCTTATCTTCAGCAGCAACTGTGGAGTTGGTATGATTGGCCACATTAGCCTTTTGACCAACTGTCTTCCACGCGCCAATATTTGGTAGTTTATGACATTTCAGGCCCAAAAAAAATAAACTAAAGATAAACCCAAAAGTCTTTTCTTTAAATTTTTTTGTTTCTTCTATTTGTGAGGGAAAAACTGGTGTGATTTTCCCGAGAATCTGAGTTCTCAGAGAAAATGCACGATTTCTGCTTCACGATCCCGTACGGGTTGCTGCTGATCGGTGGAGGATTATTTGGGTACTTTAGGAAGGGGAGCACAGCTTCTTTGGCTGGAGGTGTGGGCATTGGATTGCTTCTCACTCTTGCCGGCTATTTCAGTCTCAAAGCCTTTGAGAGGAAGAAGAACTCGTACCCTGCTTTGATTCTTGAAACGGGTAGGCTTCTTTTTTTGCTTTCAGAATTTTGGTGGGTCTGGATCCCAGATGTGTTAGTGATGCTGCACTGAAATTAAAGGAAGTTAAGGTGAAAAGAAAAACAATTAAATCATGATCTGGGTCTTTGTTTCTTGAGATAATGCTTTGAAAAACATTAATGGATCACAAAATATGCAAGTTTTGCAGTTTGATTAATTTTATAGCATTGACTTTGCTGATATCCAGGAAATGTGACTTTTTTCTTTTGTTGAGGTTATCTGGGTCTCTGTTTCTTTCTTGAGATAGTTCTTAAAGAACATTAATGGATCACAAAATGTGTTAGCTTTGTAGTTTGATTCATTTGATAGCATTGACTTTTCTGATATGTAGGAAATGTGGATTTTTTTTCAAGATTGTTATTTTGTTCTCTACTGGTTTGGAAGCTGTGTGCTTTTCCATGATTGGAAGCCTCAGCTTATTTCCTGTTGAAAACTGTTTCTAGGTTTGTTAATTGAATCTTTATAGTTTGTCTGCGGATATGAGTTGCATACATCCATAACAGATTTAGGCATTTCTTCATTGAGCAATGCTGGAGACACCAAAAAAGTCCTAAAGTTTTGGATCCCAACTCATATAAAAGAATTTCCTCCGTTCATATCTAGGCTTACTTTAAGTAACATTTTTTCATATTATATAACTACAAAGTTTTATCTATTATTGATTGCAAACTTGGTAGGGTGATTTGAAAGATGTACTTTATGTGTAATATGCTCAGTGATTGCCTTTCAAAATTTCAAGAATTTTAAGAAGTGAAGAGATTGAGATAGAGAGAGTTTGCATTCTGTTCTTCTTTTTCTTCGTATTTTTCTTTTTTCATCCTGCTCACTGTTACGTTGATGCTCAATCTCTGAAAAATTTGTTTTGGAACTGATTCATGTACCTTAAAACAGTTTGTGCTGCCATTCTCACGTGGGTCATGGGACAGCGGTACGTGCAAACTTCTAAGTTCATGCCAGCTGGTGTTGTTGCTGGCATCAGGTAAGTTCAGATTCATTGTGCCCTTTTATGGTTGTTTATCAATTTTTTACCTCCTCATACTACTGCATCTGAGTTTTGAGTGCCATGGTTCAGTTTGTTGGTTTATAAACATCAGAAGTACTTTATGTACCTTGTGCATCTGGTTGTAATTTATTGCTGCATATGACTGCTTTCCTACATTGCAGCCCTTGTATTTTGTTTCCAAAAAACAAATTCAATATGATGTTTAGAATATCTTCTTTATCCACGCTAGCTGGCTTTGGCATAGATTGAATTGAACAAACGTTATCTTTTACTACTGTGCTGGTAATGAGTCTGTGCACCTAAGGCATGTACATATTTCTTGTGGTTAGTAGATTTGGGATGGTAGGTTATGTTCCCAAAGACATGTAACTGTAAAGTAGTTCTGTCAAAGACTGGCAGATTGTTGAGGATGGGCTATTTATAGGTCTTTAAATTTATTGACATCAATTATTGGTACAACTTGGCTCAGTTGAATGTTAATCCAAATACATATAATATTTTCTTGACAATTTTGAATCATGTGTCCGTGCTCACTGAATGACCGAAGCTCTCCTGAATGATAGAACAAGGTTAATCTGTTCTATTGAAACCTATTTTCTGAAATTTAGTTGAAAGGAGTTTCAGATGCCATATATGTTGTAGCACCTTACAATCAGTGCCATTGGGAAATCATACTTGCTTGACTTCTTCTTGATTCACATCATAATTCAGAAGTTTGGATTCAGCCCGTCCTACGTATCTGTTTTCTTGTGTTTACATCTATTATCTTTGCAGAATAGAAGGGGTTCTATGGTCTCTAAAAGAGGTAGGATGGGAAATGGGAGAGTAATGAGAGTTGGAGTAGAATCTATATCTCCCTCCTGTTATATGGTTAAACTTAAACAGGAACGGAAAGGGGTCTTTCTATTTTTTGTTTGGTTTTGCAGGAAGGCTGGCAATTCACATATGTTAAATTATAAAGTTATTTAGTTAGCGTATTGTTGTAATTGCAGTGTTCTGTCATTGTCCCTAATTGTGGAGTATACCTATGATTAAAAGCTTTCATTTGGAACTCCTCAGTTATATATGTTTATAGGTTGTCCTTAATATGACTTATATCTGAAGTTTCTGAAGCTAAAACCACTTCATTTGTTGCAGTGCCCTCATGACTGGATTTTATCTCTACAAAATTGCAACTGGAGGGAACCATATTCCAGCCAAGACCAAGTGATGGTGTGTGAGGACTTATTTCGACTACTTATAAACTGACATACTAAAATCACACCGATCCAGATGCCCATATTCAATGTTAATCCAATAGTGCTAGATACTATGTTATCAGGTTGGGTATAAAACAAGAGATGGCTTGTCTTTGAAATTTGTCGAAACCTTGTCTCTGAACTTGCATTGATCATTTACTGTACTTTTAATCGAATCAAATCAACTCCAGTGATAGACATGACCCTTTTGTTTTGTTTTCTTGGTGTACCAAACCAACCTTCTTGTTCACTGGTGAAGGGAAAATCCCTTGAGAGCAGAAGAACAACCTCACGCATGAATTGAATTAGAAATGTTTGTTTGAAAGCAATAATTAGATGGATGAAAAGGCTTTATTTCAATGGGGCATTCAAACGAGTCCTAAGTTTTCAAGTCAAGGTTCAATCGACCCGTAGTAAGTTTTACAGAGAAGTTTGACAAACTCTCTCCTCTTTGTAGATGAATACTGCATCCCCTTTATCTTGGCTTGGGGGCATTAATAGGGATGCGGATGGTTCCCCTGCTGTCTCTGTGATCCTCAACTGTGTCCCCTGTAACAGTTTTTCAGTTTAGAAGATCCTAACTCGGGGCACGTCCAGTGATCCTTACTCTGTCTTCGGTATACTCAGCAAATGGTATTTTCTTGGTTGCAAATGGGATTTGATTGAACCTCATTTTATTATCAAGAATCAAACCATACAATAGGGAAACTCAAAAAGCATACGAGTTCATGCATGTGCATGTAGCAGTTTTGACAACAAAAACAGAAGAAAAAGAGAAAATAAACATGGGTTGGGTTTCTGTAGCAAAATCATGTGAGCTGGACTCAAAGCATACAATATTTAATTAACAGTGGCTGGGAACCAAAACATATTACAATATACTCACTCAATTATGAATATGTTATAATTTAAAGAAAAAAGGAAAGTACACACACGCATATATATATATATATATATTTGTCTTACAAAGCGTGTGGCTTCTGAAATTTCTTCCTTATATAAGCTAATACATACCAAGCAGAAAATGAAAAACCTCTATTGTATAATTTTTTTTGGTTTACTTTCGTCCTCAATGCTTCCGTGAGTTCCGGCAGAAAACTGAAGCCAAGAAAAATAATTGTCGGAGAGACTATAAAATCTACACTTTGAAGCAGACTCAATTTGGTGTCTCCGTGGTGCGTTGCACACCACCACACAATATTTGCTACTAACATTGCTGAGACGGAAATCCGAATGACCTCTGAAGCTGTATGGGTTGGCATCACCAAGTTTTTGCCTACTATTTCATTATAAATCACCAAAAATGAGGAAAGGAAGGATACTAGGTTCAAGAAATAAAACATTTCAAGCGCTATTCCTCTTCCATCGCTTCCTGATGCTCCAGTATCGACGAAAGTTGCTGGAAATGTAATGCTTGCAACAACCGTTGCTATCAGGAGTCTGGATCCACGTCTTTGCTCGTGTTCTTTCTCGCCTTCAATGGTATCCTTCTCGGGAACATTCCAGAAATCACGTCTGATTTGGCCATGGAAATATGGAAGACCAATGGAGCTGCCTAGGTTGTCCAGAACCCTAGGACTACTACTGCCGAAGATTTCCTGAAACATAGAGAAAGCACAATGAAATTTGTCTGAATTAATGCTTTTTAAACCTGGCCGCTTTTTTTTTTGTTTTTGAAAGACTTTATTATTTCAACAGAAAACACAAGATACATAAATGTCAGCTTGAATAAGAGAATCAAGCCAAATTGGTACATCTTCCAGCCAATACAAACTGGACTCCAAATTCAACTTGCTCCTCCAGGCCTAAATTGAATATGCACGGTATGAAACAAACACAATTCTCTTAATTCAAGAAGGGGGATTAGAACTTAGGTGCAAAAGGTAAGCTCACAACCATGGCTAACTGACATAACCCACGTCTATGTGAAAGAGAGAACATAAGGAAAATAAATGTGGATAGTGAAGAATTATGGAGTTTCGTTTGTCACGTTGAAAAATTTAGAGAGGCAAATATAACTCTAAAACCTTAAACAACTTAATCTAGTTTCGTTTATGAAATTATGAAAATATAGCCTTGAAAATTCGTTATATATACCTGTTCTCCAATATTCTGGCTAAGACAAATGTTGTAGGCCTGTGAGAATTTCCCATTGGTAGCAATCTTGTCCACTCTAGGGTCGCCTGTCAACGCCCTTATAATTTCAGGATTTTTCTTGATGGCAGCCAGATGCAACGGAGTGTTTCCATCTACATCTGCTTCGTTTATTAGTACTGCAAGCTTAGACACGTTCAGTGAATGCATGATGACATTTGTTCGTCCACCTAAAACTGCAGCATGTAGAGCCGTTTCGCCATAATGATTGACCAAATCACAAATATCTGGCCGACACCGAATCATCTCTTCCATAACATCGGTGTGGCCTGCATAGGCCGCGACATGGAGAGCTGACATTCCAGATTTGTCCAAGATGTAAGAAACAGAACTATCACGTTGCATCAACAGTTGAGTTGCTTCAAGGTTCCCTCCAAATGCTGCGTAGTGTAAGGAAGTCCACCTAAGTGCATCATCAACCTTTTTTATTATATCCGGATATTTCGACACCATAGTCTCCACAATACCTAAGTGTATCATTTATACGAAAGTTAGATACACGAACACGATTATGAGAGGAAGATATTACAAAACAATGCCAGAACTAGGAATTTTCTAACTAGTGGGCTAGTTAAAGTGTAAGAACCCAAAACAAAATATCTAAAAAAGAAAGAAAATATCTAAAAAGTAAGGAAAATATCTTTTAACAAAAAGACCAATTTGCCCTCGCATATTTTAATGGGGGAAAATTTGACTTTTTAATCGAGAAAGAATTTGGGGATTCCGCTTATGCCATTGCGTAGAGCGCGGCGAAATGAGTTCGTAGACACGGAGTAGACTCGAATCGGAGCTGTAACGAAGAAATTATGGTCTAAAAACCGCGAAGGGCAAAATGGTAATTTGGTCAAAAAGTCAGATTTTTATAGCGCTCTCTCTCTTCTCCCCCGTCAGTTCTCTCTCTCTCCTCTCTCTCTCCTTCCGCGCGATTTGGGTCGTGCGACCCTTCGCCTTCCAAGCGACGGCCCGGCCACCACAGGCCGAGCCGATCTCCGTCGTGGATACCATCGGGTCCGCCTCCGTGTCGCCGTCGCAACCTGACCAACCTCCACCCAATGGGCCGCCCTGAGCTGGCCGGAAAATCGTATTTTCCGACGGAGGTTCGTCCGAAGCTACCCAAACTTCCAGCTCAAAATTCTCCTTCGTTTCTCCACCAAATCGATCGAGTAAGGTATGGTTTCTCAGCTATTTTTCGTGTTCTAGCTGATGGGTATATGGGTCTCGATCGATTTTAGCTCTAAGGGGTTCGATTTTCGACTTGAAGTTTGGCCGAAACTTCGGCCCTTCGAAACTACTATTTCTGGTCACTTTTTGGGGGTGGTCCAAGAACAAAAGTGACTCCAAATGGGGTGTTTTACCTAGGGTAGGGGTTTGGAGTCTTGGTTCCGAGATTTTTCGGCCACCCGAAATCGCTTTGGACACCCAAAGCTGCCCGCGCGTGCTGGAGCTCGTGGGCGAGGGTAGTGATGTAATTATGTGCAGTTTTGTGACCCTCGTGTCGTCACGAGCGTGTGGGATTTCGCAGATCTCGATTCGGAGTCCGTTTGAACCCCGAACGGATTTTCCATATCGCGCGATCCGTGGGTGCAGTGTCGTTAAATAGTCGGATCGCGCTGAATTTCGGATATGTCGGTCTACATGATGTGAGGATCGTGTAGAATTCAACGGATTGCGAATCGGAGTCCCGGATACTCCGGAATCGTGAACCCTGGGGCTAGGGTTTGGGTTTTAAGTGATAACGCGATTTTGGGCTAATACGACCGTCCGTTTCGGACCAAAATCGCAGAACATGGTTCCTTTTCTGTAAGGAATCTTAAGAGGAGCCCAGATTGGCCATCGGAGACCTTGGACCCATGGGGTCCCGGATCGGCCGATTTGGCAGCTTATCACTTATTAAGGTTTCGGGTCTCTTAAGGCCGGTCTAACTGTCTAAAAAGCTAATGTGGGCATAGGAGTAACCTGAAACGAGTACACGTATTTCTAGGAGCTGGGGGCAGGGCGTTTAGTTGAAATTCTTTTTATTCAGCAGTTTTTTAATTTAATCTTTATGGGTAATCAGGCACCAGGAGCCCGACAGGATTGCAAAAGAGACCTTCAAAGGGTCCAAATTTGCTCGGACCATCTGTGAGTGGACTTTCTTTCATAAATCAGATTTCATGAATGATTTGATGTGATTTTATATAAATAAGTTTTATAAATGAGTTTATATTGATTTTATATAAATAAGTTTTTAGAAATGAATTTATTTGAATAAGTTTCTTTATTTGATCTTGAGTAAGTTGTATTTCGATTCTGAACATGATCAGTACAGTAACAGTTTTATAAATATGTGCTGCTTATTTATAAGTTATAGAAACAGAGTTTGAGGTTGAAACCAGATGAGACAGCAGCACAATTTGAGATTTCAGTTTTAATCGGATTTTCTAAAGGAATCTATTTTAAACCCACCTTGTACCCATTTTCTTTATGGTGATTACCCCGAGTCGGACCGATGTCTACGGACATCCAGTCTGATTATAGTTCAGTCAGTGCACTTGACTTGCCTCACGAGTTTCGGGGACGCTCGGACCGTGAGTGCCAGGATTTGCGGCTCCGCAGACTTGGTGTCCCGAGACCTGCCAGGATTGCGGCTCGGCTGACTCTGTGTCCCCGAGACCTGCCAGGATTGCGGATCAGTCTGACTACGGTCCCCTGCATCCTGCCAGAGCGACTCGAGTTGACTTGGTGTCATCGAGGAATCTGCCGGCGGGACAGATTGATCATAGTCCCCTGATTTCGCCAGTTTGCGGCTCGGGTAGCCTGCGTGACGCCCGAGTCCTGCCAGGGAATTGACGGATAAGACAGGGGTACAATTAGGTGGTAATTTTTAAAGAATTTTAAGCTCTTTTATACAGTTATGGCTTTCAGCTATTTTATACTAGCTTCTCTGATTTTTCAGGCATTGATACATTTATATAGTTTTGTTCAGTTATGCAAGGTTTGAGTACAGTGCTTTTATACAAGTTTGATTTCAGTGTTTTATACAAGCTTTGATTTCAGTGCTTTTGAATAAAATTTATCGAGCTTGATTATGATTTACATGGAATGCTTTGAGTTTAGTAGGCTTTAAATGGAATGTACGTATTCAGTTTATTTAACAATTTTTATAGTGGGGGTTATTATGATTGTTAAACTGTTTTCAAGAATTCTTATGTTTGGTCCACTCACATCTTCAAACTGTTTTCACCCCCAGGCCGTAGAAGTACGCGGGATCCACCACCGGGCCAATCTTAGCTTCCGCGCCAAGGTAGAGTTTTGTAGAAAATCCTTGAAACCTTGAAAACTTTAGAGTATGCTCTGATATCTAATATTAGTGGAAAAATGGAGTTGAGATCTGTTACTTGACATATTCTGGCTGTTGGGTTGGATGTACTGATTGTTTAACAGGTGAAAAAATTTGGAATTGGTCAAAAACAGGGGAAACTCTGCCGAAATTTCGGCAGAAGTCTAAGGGAATTTTATAGAAAATTTGAGACAAGAAGGGTAAAAAGGTCATTTGTGCCCGACATTGCCAGGTGTCGAACACGCACAGGACTTGGCTCGAATTTCAAAGTGGAAATTGGGTCGGGTCCTGTCATAAAGGGTTTAAGGTAAAATTTAATGCATTTTTTTTTTTTTTTTTGTACTTACAGTTTATATAGTCTTTCTAGAAATAAAAGTATGCATTGAATCATATAAACCACACTAGTTCATAGCTCCATCGACTAATTTTCAATAAATTTTAACATAAATAAAACAAATACATATTAATGCAACAAAAAAACAAATATTATCAAAATGAAAATATGTTCAACAACAAAATTGAAGGTTTTATAATTATGTTCAACAACAAAAAATACATACTAGGGTTTTATAATTGAAAAGAGATTATAGGGTTTCATATTAAATTTTGATTCCCAGAAGGTTAATTGTTTGTTGACGGGTTTGTATGCGGGTGTTGGGGTTGACTTATTAGGAAGGATAAAGGGGATGGTGCACAGTTCGTTGTCTCCATTCTTTTCCAACATATGATTTGCTCCTCTATGAAAAAATCAATTGAGCATAAAGCTTCGGCAAAGAGACAGAGAACACAAGAGGGAAACGAGAGAAGGAGGGGGAGAGAGAGGAGAGGTTGGCTAGTGGTGAAGAGGGACTTGGGTTGGGAACTTGGGCGGGCCATAGGTGGTTGTTGGAGGTGAGTGGCTGTTTTTATTATTATTTGTTTTTAATTTTTAATTTTATTTAGACTTAACGGTGTTTTTTAGAGAAGACTTAACGATGTTAAGTTGGAGTTTGACGTGTCATATTTTAAGTCGTTAGATTATTGCAACGATCAAGATTTAATGAAATACGAATAAATACAAACTATCTAAATGTAGAGACTCGGAATCCATAATTTACCTTTCCATTCTTCATCCATATAAGTTACCGCTACATGCAAAGTTGTAACACCGTTAAACCCCCTAAAAGAAGGAGATATTGGACACTCGTTCACAATTGAACGAGCTACGAGTGGAAAGCCATGCCGAGTAGCCAAGAATAAGGGGGACTCCTTACTAAAATTAATCAAACAGCACAATCCAGGATCTTCAGCCATTAACAAATTCACCACCTCAACGTGACCGCATCTGGCAGCGACATGCAGTGCTGTATCTTCTTGAAAATTAGTCATTCGAAGTAGTTTGTTAGCTTCACCGTCAGTCGGTCCTCTTTCCTCGTCAGGTCCTTCAATATGCAGAAGTTTCTTTGCGTGTTCAATGAGGAGCTTGACAATTTCATCACACCCTACTCTCGCAGCGACGTGGAGAGGAGTGTTGCCCTTCTTATTGGGAGCCCAAAACAGCAAAGATGGATCATCTATGACATCTCTGAAGAAATGTATTTGTTTGTATTCAGCTGCAATATGAAAAATACTGTTGTGAGTTGGGGTTTTCTGATAGAGAAGATCAATTGATGCATCAGCTCTTCTGAAAAAACCAACATCACCCGATTCTGCAGCCTCATACACAGAAGGATCCATGGCTCCTGGCTCTAGCTTCCAACCTATTTTCTCTCAAGCTTTCTCAAGGTAGTTGAGTACTTGATTAGCTAGCACCAATGGAATTGTATGAACACTACGTTTAAAGACCCCTTCATTATATATAGGAGGAGATCGGCAAGAAAACCATAAGCTATTATGACTTATTTTATTATTACTTTTATAATCGACAAAAATGACTTTTTAATATTTTAGCAAAGCTAATTAAATGATGCGGAAAGTTCCGTAGGGTAATTTAATGGAAGCTACACACTGCTCGCCTTCATCTTTGCAAGGAAATACTTCTCTTTCCGGTTTAACACACATGCAAAAATAAAGTCCAACATATCATACGAACGTTGACAAGAATGTAAGAGTTTCTATATATTAAAGTTCAACATACTTCATATTATATAAAAATTATTGAGAAATAAGGTGTATCGGTATCAGTAACTTAATAAATGCTAGATGATAAATACTTTCCTCACCCATTGATAAAAAATAAAATAAAAACTTTCTCACTGTAATTATTTTCAATTGTATACCAATAAATAATATGGCTTATTAAACGAAGAACTTTGAAAGCGTGCACAAAACTTTGTTATTTGTCAAAAAGATGATACCTTTTGACCTGTCTTCTAGGGAGAGCGACCTGAAGACTAAATTCGCGCAATGGAACAAACAGAAAAATAGTTTGTTAGTTGATTATATATCTATTTAATTCAGGCCTTGAAGACTAAATTAAAGGGAGACTTCCAGTCAGTTTCTTCTCTTCTTCATGTCGCTTTTCCCTCGAGGAGAGGACATCATCTTCTTGGCAATTTCTGGTCAGACTATATTTACCATACTTTAAGACCACAATGTGAAAAGTATTACAACCAACCTCCAAATCACTGTAGCGTCATTATTGGTTCAAATTATATTATGAACTTCTGTTTATTAAATAGAAATATGGGATTCAAATATGAGACTTTTATTCTAATATTTGAAGGAAGTTAAGGTTTCATCCCAAAATCGATTCGTTAGGGGGAGCAGTCCAACTCTTTATAAACCAATTGGCCATGTGGGGAGCAGTCCAACTCCTTATAAGCCATTGATAAAGTTCTCAACTTTCCAATATAGAACTTTTACCTTCACATTCTCACAATATTGTAACTAAAAGCTAGTTGGTCACAAGTTATATCATATACAGGTCATGTTCAAACAATGTTGTTAACACAAATGTAACACCTTTGAGGCCATTAAATCAAAGCACTTTTCAAGATATGAGTTATTGGTTACTCTTAGTAAAAGAATTTAATATGAGATCGGAAATAACATAATCTCTACCAATTTTCTTTGTCTTTTCTCTGTTCCAATTTTCTTGGTCTCCTTTACATTGCATACTACAAGTCTCTATCTATAAATATTGTAAGAATCCATGGGTAGAACTTGCCCCTAAAAACCGACTTGGAAGGAAAGGGCGCCCATAAGCTCTTAAAACATTCTGTGATATACTAGTTTTCCAATGTGGGATTTTGAGTCTTAACATGTTCATCCAACAAATGTTATATTAAATTTTATGAAAAATAATATTTGGGATACTTGGCTCAGTTGAATGTTCATCTAAATACATACACTTGGATATCATATTTTCTGGACAAACTAGAATCATGTGTCCCCACTCAATAAACAAGCAAAGCTCACCTGAATGATTGAACAAGGTTTATCTGTTCTGTTCAAACCATTTTGAGGAATCTAGTTTAACAGAGTTTCAGGTCCCATATATTTGTAGCACCTTACAATCAGTGCTATTGAGAAATCATACTTTCAAGTTTCCCTTGATTCACATCATAATTCAGAAGTTTGAATTGAGTTCACTCAACCTTTCTGTTTCATGAAATTGTAGACTATAGTTTAGCTAAGATTAAAACCTTTCAATTGGAACTCCTAACATATGTTCAGTTTCCTGAAACTAAAACCACTTCAGTTTGGCTCAGCGCTCTCATGACTGGATTTTATCTGCACAAAATTGCAACTCTAGATACTGAAACATATAACTTGTTTCTGAAAGTAGTTCAAATCTTGTTTCATACCTTGAATTCATTGTTTATTGTGTACTTTTAATCGAATCCACGGGAGCGCAGGACCGACCCAAGTGTTAGACAGGACTCTTTTGCTTTGTTTTCTTTGTTTAGCTAAAAATTTCTTCTTTACTGGTGAGGGGGAAAAGGCTTTCAGAGCATGTGAAGTGAAGTAACCCCAGTTTCTCATCAAAGCAGCAATTAGATGCATAAAAAAGGTTTCATTTGAATGGACATTCAACTGAGTCCTACACTTCTATTTCAGAAAATGGGTAAAATACTCAGTGAACCTAAGTGTACCCTTTTGTCCATACTCTCCAGGGAATCAACTTCTCGGCTAACCCTAGATTCCCCATATAATATCTTACAATGTAACGATGATACTACGAAAATAAAGGTGGCAACAGTCATCATTATTTGATGACATTTGGTGACTGTTGTGGGAGTGACTAAAGGCTTTAGTCACCAAAAAAAGCAAACAATGTGACTAAAAGCCTTTTTAGTCACCAAAAAAGTCAAAAAATGTGACTAATATGCCTTTTGTCACGGCCACAAATGTCACCAGATAATGGTAACTGTTGCCACTTTTTTTAGTAGTGATTACAATTAGTCTTTGTAGAGTTTATTGGTCACAAAAACATTATCTAATTCCAGAATACAAAAAACAACAAAAAGTGAAATCAACAAGGCATCAATGTGATGTTTTCTAAATACCTAGCAAGGATCAAGTCAACCTAATTTGTCTTGCACGCGTTTGGGGTTCAGAATCATGACAAAGATAATATGTGTCTTCATGCATTTGACATTTGTGACACATGAAACCTATGTATTTACAAACTAGGCGGAAATTGCCATGAAATGAAGTTTTTTATTGATTAAACAAACCAAGTCCAATGATAGAAAACCATCATTCCTTAATTTCACCAAATGGGTGGTGTGTACAAACAGCTAAACACAAACAGCTGAGGTACTTATCGCTGCACTACCAAACAGCTGAAATTATATTCCAAGCCAAACTTGCCATCATGAACAGAGTTTTCACTGCACTATAAGAACCAGTACCATGTTCTTCTCCATAATTGTGTTATGTATCGATTCTTTCTAGTTCTGCAAAACCAATGTGCTTCTGCATATTTCGATACACCCGCCCGAAACCCTAAAAAGAAAAAAGTTTTTATCTTCTTTTCCTTTCCTTTACAAGACCTCCCCCATATGCATTGATTTTTCGTTCTCTTGAATCCCTCCCTCACACTCTTGCAAAAACAAATTACGCCACACAAATCATGAATACCCTTCTTGTCACCATTTTCTTCTTGGTCATCCCCATCTTCTTTCTCATTACGAGAAGAAGAAAATCATCGAAAAGGCTTCCTCCGGGCTCATTGGGACTACCCATAATAGGGCAGAGCCTTGGCTTTCTTCGAGCCATGCGCAACAACACAGCAGAAAAATGGCTTGAACAAAGAATAACCAAGTATGGTCCGGTTTCAAAGCTGAGTCTCTTTGGCAAGCCAACAGTCTTCATTCATGGACAGGCTGCAAACAAGTTTGTATTCAACAATGATGGCAAAACCATTACCAGCCAACAACCTGAGTCTACTCGAATGATTTTAGGTGACCGGAACATATTGGAGCTGAGTGGCGAGGATCACAAGCGAGTTAGAAATGCTCTAATGGTGTTCTTGAAGCCTGAGTCATTGAAGCAATATGTAGGAAAATTGGACGAAGAAATCAGGAAGCATCTTGAGTTGAATTGGCATGGGAAGCAAAAAATAACAGTAAGTTATAGCGCTATAAAAAGCTTTTGAGTAAATTACACTTAGCACTCATATAGGTTGGGACCATACCTACTGCAAAGGCGTTTAGCCGGCCAATTAGTTTAACAAATATGTAAATCTACACTTGTTGGCTGAATTAAAATTCACATTAACAAAGTTTTTCGGTTGTTCATAGGTCTTGCCTCTCATGAAGAACCTCACGTTCAACATTATATGCTCACTGATTTTTGGGGTTGAACGAGGACCTCGCAGAGACGAACTCATCGAGTGTTTTCAACGAATGATAGAAGGACTGTGGTCAGTCCCTCTTAACTTGCCGTTCACGCGTTTCAACTGCAGCATCAAGGCAAGCAAGAGGGTTCAAAACATGCTTAAGGAACTAATTTGTGAAAAGAGGATGCAACTTGAGCAAAAAACTGCTTTACCACTCCAAGACCTTATTACTTGCTTGCTTAGCATTCGAAATGCTGACAATGAAGAAGAATTAACTGAAAAGGAGATCTTGCACAATATCATAATAGTTATGGTTGCAGGATATGACACTTCATCTGTGGTCATTACTTTTCTTTTGCGGCTTCTAGCTAATGAACCTGCTGTTTATGCAGCCCTTCTTCAAGGTATGCATAATCCCCCTACTCCTAAAATTCTACACGACGTACGAAAAATGAAGCGTTCGAGTTTACCTTATTCCATTGGATCACTAATGAGTTGGAACCTTTGTAATGTGATTTCATTTGTGTTTGCAGAACAGGAAGAAATAGCTAGAAGCAAATCCTTAGGGGAACTTCTGACATGGGAAGACCTTGCTAAGATGAAGTACACATGGAGGGTAACGATGGAAATTCTGAGGACAACTCCTCCTGTCTTTGGTGGCATGAGGAGGGCTATGAAAGATATTGAGTATGGAGAATTCCTCATCCCTCAAGGGTGGCAAGTAAGTTCAAATTTTCTATAACCATATATATTTACAGAAAGTCTCATTCTCATTCTCTTTCAAAAAGATAGAAATATTGATGAAAATCCTAACATCAAATATTGCTAGATATTCTGGGCTATTCCTATGACACACAATGACGATAGCATATTCCCTGAGCCATCAAAGTTCGATCCAAGTAGGTTCGAGAACCAAAAATCAGTTCCACCCTACAGCTTTGTTCCATTCGGAGGAGGAACACGAATATGTCCAGGATATGAGTTTGCCAGGATTGAAATCCTTGTTGCAATCCATTATATGGTAACTCAATTCACATGGAAGCTATGCGCAGACAACAAGTTCAGTAGGGTTCCCATGCCAGTACCCACTCAAGGACTGCCTATAGAAATCACGCCAAGGAAACAAATGTAATGTTAAGATGTTTGATCAACTTCAATACTTATCAGGCTCGCTATACAAAATGTCTCGATGTGGAACGATATGTTATGCTATTCGTGCATTGAAAGCAATCAAATTCTATCGAGCTACCTCTAGAGGTTGTATATCATGTTACACGAAAACGGGCCATGAGAGCGTTTAAGAGATTTATGGGGTCCTGTGTGCAAAAATTGAAAAGAAACCATTCTAATCTGTCTCTGTGATTTTAGACTAACCTTTCCAACCTAGTTCCAGCTATATTACTTTTCTTCTTTTATCAAGGGAAGGGGGGAATTCGAACTTGGAACCTTTTAATAACAAAAACGAAAAACAAAAGTTCTAGCTATATATTGTCAAGTTTTTGTGTCTGATTAAATAAACAAAAACAATGAGGGAATAATTCCAGAGAACTTGGACACCCTTATACTAATTTCTTTAATTTATTAAATGTATAGAAACAGTGAATTATACAACACATGATGTTGAACTATTACTTATTATATTACAAGGCATACTTTGCATTCTGTGCATTCTTTAATAGAAGTATAAGTGCACTTGTAAACCAAGAAGTTTGGTGGGGTTTTGTTTTCAGAGTTCTAAATGGAATAGTTGACTTACAGGCACATGAGATACCCTCCCGGAAGCCAACAAAAACATATTTAGCTTTCCTTGAATTGCATTGAATTGAAGATGGATTAAACTCCTGTTCTTTCACTCCACAAACAAAGCCTCACAAATCATGGATATCCTACTTCTCATCACAGTTTTCCTCTTCCTCATCCCCATCTTCCTTCTCCTTGCAAGAAGAAAAAAGACATCAAATAGGCTTCCTCCAGGCTCACTAGGGATGCCCATAATAGGCCAGAGCCTTGGCCTTCTCAGAGCCATGCGTGTCAATACTGCTGAAAAATGGCTTGAAGAAAGAATCAGAAAGTATGGTTCAGTTTCGAAGCTAAGTCTCTTTGGGAAACCAACAGTCTTCATTCATGGACAGGCTGCAAACAAGTTTATATTCACCGCTGATGGCAGCACCATTACCAGCCAACAAACGGAGTCTATTCGTATGATTTTGGGTGACCGGAATATACTGGAGATGAGGGGCAATGATCACAAGCGTTTAAGAAATGCTCTTATGTTGTTCTTGAAGCCTGAGTCACTGAAGCAATATGTTGGAAAAATGGACAAAGAAACCAGGAAGCATCTTGAGACGCATTGGCATGGCAAGCAACAAGTAAAAGTAAGTTATTCCTATCAAGAACTTTCAGTGAGAGAATTTCAAAATAGAAAGAAAGTTGAAAGGGGTTTTGAAATGATATAACTTTACTTCAAATGCCACCATTTGGTGAAAGAAGAGTTTACCCTGTTGTTCAACATTTTTTTTTTTTTCTATCAGATCTTTTCAACCATGTTTTTCTGATCATAGGAACTGTGGCAGCCAAAGCCATTTTTTCTATCCACCTAACTGCATCCTGTCCCTAGAATGTGTGAAACAAGAGTTACCTAGCAGAAACCTCCCTGTATTGCCTTCTGCTCCTGTTTTTTCTGTTAAGATTAAAAAAGAAAATGAACTCAAAGCAACAAACAAAGATCAATGTCAATTAACGAAGGTTTCTAAATTCTATTGCTTGATAGGCCTTGCCCCTGATGAAGATTCTCACGTTCAACATAATGTGCTCTCTGCTTTTCGGGCTTGAACAAGGAACTCGCAGAGACGAACTTGTGGAGTGTTTCCAACAAATGATAGAAGGAATGTGGTCAGTCCCAGTTAACTTTCCGTTCACGCGTTACAACAGCAGCCTCAAGGCTAGCAAGAGGGTTCAAAACATGATCAAGGAACTCATATCCGAAAAGAGAGCGGAACTTGAGCAGAAAACTATTTCTCCACTCCAAAACCTTGTCACTTGCTTGCTTAGCATCCGAAATGATGACAACGAAGAAGTTATAACAGAAAAAGAAATCTTGCACAATATCATGCTAATTATGGTTGCAGGACATGACACTTCATCTGTTGTGCTTACTTTTCTTTTTCGGTCTCTAGCTAACGAGCCAGCTGTTTATGAAGCCCTTCTTCAGGGTATGCATATTAGAGGCAAGATTTTCAAATTTCCTGCATAAAAGGCACTGATCCAATGCAACTGATGCCTTTTGATTTGTGGCTTGCAGAGCAAGAAGAAATAGCTAAAAGCAAATCCCCAGGAGAGTTTCTGACATGGGAAGACCTTGCCAAGATGAAGTACACGTGGAGAGTAGCAATGGAAACTATGAGAATAACTCCTCCTGTTTTTGGTGGCTTCAGGAAGGCCTTGAAAGACATTGATTTTGATGGCTTCCTCATCCCCAAAGGGTGGCAAGTAAGTTCAAATATACAATAAAGTGCTATTAGCATCCGTGTCCCATTTTCTTCCAGAAACATACAACTGATCATAATATCCAATACTGTCAGATATTCTGGGCTACTTCTATGACACACATGGACGATAGCGTTTTCCCGGAGCCATCAAAGTTTGATCCAACTAGGTTCGAGAACCAAGCATCAGTTCCACCCTACAACTTCATTCCATTCGGAGCGGGGCATCGAGTATGTCCAGGATACGAGTTTGCCAGGATTGAAATACTTGTTGTAATTCATTATATGGTAACTCAGTTCACATGGAAGCTCTGTGCAGACAACAAATTCAGTAGGGATCCCATGCCTGTACCTACTCAAGGACTGCCCTTAGAAATCAGGCCAAGGAAACCTTATTAAGTATTAAAATGTTTTGTCAACTTAAATAGTTATCATGCTTTGTTTAGAAGGATAAGGTGTCTTAATGTAAGTGATGTGTTAGCTATCTATATATGCCTTTGAAACAAGGTCTGCAAAGCTACATTTGTGAGTATTAACTAACAAAACCAACACTGAAAGTTCTTGCTCTTTTGGGATTGGTGTTTTTGCCCCCTTATAGCTCTTGTTGGAATTGATCTAATAACTAAAAAGGGATGCTATTTTGCTTAAGACAACAAAAGTGATATGTTTATTGTATCAAATAGACTCTGTTGTGCTTATCATATTTTGGTGTGCTACACTTTTCTTTTTGCCGGAAATTTTGGTGTTACATTATTATTGGTAGGGGTGTTTGTTGGTTTAAAAAGGACAAAATTTAATCAATCCACACATGTGATGCTATCCAATTAGAGCTTAGGATCCGATTCAGTCTAATCCATTTTGTATTTGATTGATTGAATTCGATGATCGGTTTTAGTTTCATCAAATGACTTAAATTGTTTATAACTTTTAATTTCAAATGTGAAAAAGCATGAAACTAACTAGGTTGGATTGCATTAGATTTGATTTTAAAATTTAGGGATCCAATTCGATCGGCCAAACCATCGAAAAATTGACCAAAATTGAATTGAATCGGTTGGTTTAGACAAATTGGATTGGATGTTGAACACCCCTAACTATAGGCCAAAATTCAACTTTACCCCGTCTACATCTTTGTTCTTTTATCATTCATAAATTGGGCTGCTAATGAGTTGGCGACACCCCTCTTGTTATTAACGTCTATCTAAATTTTCTTCATACAGTCTGAGTTCAAAATTCAAATGATGACAAGATCATGTATCTTCATGTATTTGACAGTTATGATGCTTGACATCTCTCTTGACAAACCTAAATTTGCAGTCTGATTAAACAAACGAAATAATGATCGAATAATTCCCCTGAACTTGACCCACCTTACTCGACTCGACACTTGTCTTCTGTTTTGTCAAATGTGTACACGCATACAAAAAATACTTGTTAACATAAATGATTGCAGTTTGCATTATATTACAAGTCATACTTGCATCTTTAATAGAAAAGCATGGCCGAACCAGCAATTTGTGAGATACCCTAGAGTGACAGATAAACCTCAGTGATTCTTGTAAACAGAAAAATAAAAACCAATATGTTGTTCCCAACTCCTTTCTGAGACTAGGGAACACTTCAATCAATTTGGAATGACATTATAAAAAAAAAATAAGAAAAAAAAATAGTGGAAAAGAAAGACATGCATTACAATTCATATTCCTTTTCATGTACATTGTACAACAATTGGAACACTATCACCGCCCTCCTTTTGTACCTGACTACCGAAAATATTTACAGCTTCGCCATCTTTCATTCATTTGTATCCAACAATAGAACTACACTAAAAGCAGAAGAAACTGGAATGACATCAACCATAGGCCTAACAAATTTGTAAGAGCAACGAATTGAGGACTTAGCAATTCCGTGACCTGGAGTACTTTGGGGGCAGTGATTCGCACCTTTCATTCATATGGGAGTATGGTTCCATGCTGTTGTATTCAGGTAGTTCCATTCGATACTTCCCTTTAATCTGACAGAAAGGAAGCTTCACAGTGTCCCCGTCATTGCACCACTTTGGCAGGCGGCTTGAATTATTTTCAAAGAATTTCAGCATATAAGCATCTTTTATCTGCATTTATGGCAAATAAAGTTAAATCCACGAGAAGGAACATATAAACTCCTCATGAAACAACTAATTAGCAAAGCACCTAATGGATGACGTTTTGAATGGAAAGCTACATGAACCTCAACAATCTAATTCCTTTATTTTTTTCAAATGTCACTATACTATCCCTAGAACTAGCATCAACTCAGCTCCTTTTTAGACAGTGGATTAAATTTTGGAGACAAAGCAAACGACCTGTTTATTCTAAAGCAAACAGATTTGAATTTTGTTCTGAATAAACTCACCGTAAATTCAGTGACTTGGATAGAGCTAGCAATTGGATCAAACAGTCCTGCCTCCTTATACATTTCAAGAATGAAGGCCACACACGATGTTGACTTCCCATCACTGTATAGCCAATCATCCTGTTCGGGAACTGTCAGTAGTTCATCAAAAGATGATCCTCTCTTTTCAACTTCAACTAGAATATCCGGAAAACTAAGGTTCTGCATGAAATACAAAGGGTACATCAGAAACTCAGAACGATAATAATGACACAATGAATTTCAAAGATGATATTGACTAATTGCTTAACTTCTAACCAAAAGTAAAAATCTTGATCAGTTGATATTTCTAACTTAAGGAATGCTGATTTATCATTTACTCCAAAAATATGATGCCCTTGTGGCAATAAAACATAGTTTTTAAAGAGAGAGTTCCAAGATAACCACAGGATTGCAATGCAAGGAAAAATTTCACAACACCTGTGTTCCAAGTCTCTTGTTCAAGGCTTCATTCCACATGTTCGCAGCATATGTAGGCTGTATATGATTCCAAACAGTCATAACAGAAGCAACCTGCATAACCATAGAGCTAAGAATAAGGACCAATGAATAAGAAAACCTCTTCAAGCTCGTAGAAGCATCCACAAGCAAGACATGTCTGAGAGAGAGGGAGATAGCAGGACTTAACTATATTCTCTTAGTTGGCTCACCAATTTAACTATGAACCTAACGAGAGCATTTCTTTTTATCTTCTTTTCCAGTCGTAAACATCCACTGATCATCATCCTATTAAAAAGGTTTTACTTAGAAGGAATGTCTACCCTCATCCCCATCATGAACCCCTTTTAGGCCACTAGGAAGCATGTATAATAGCTGCATGAGCACCTTGATACAGATTAATCTGTACCCACAAGTTTATAAAGTGGTTGTCTGAAAGCCAGAAATTATAAACCATAAAGAGAATAATTGGGGTAAAGCACCTAACAGGAAGCTTTTTAAGTCCTCTATAGAATCCCAGGCCCCAACCACCAAGTTCAATCCTAACTAAATCAGACACTAAATCATCATACCAAAAGAAAAAAAAAAGAAATTAATATTAATTTTGATTTACTAATACTGTAACAGTCTGATAATGAAATCTTAAATGTACTTATAACATGATACCACGTGAGCATCCAAAGGGGGTGGATAGTTGTCTTGTATAGTATCTATCCAGCTGAATATCAAGTTATGATACCCATATGGTTGGCCTTCCATGCTCCTTGCGTACTCCCAGGCAGCAGTCTCATTAAACTTTGCTCGTATATCAGGATGCAAGGGAAGCAACGCAATATGGGGATTGGAATCATCTTTATTCAGCTCAAACTCCCACCACTCATCCCATGGCAGCACAGCAATGACATCTTCTCCCTAGAAGATGAAAGGAAAAAAGGACAACAGATTTATATACATAGTCATATACAAATAAAGACACACACACACACACACGTATATATATATATATATATATATATATATATATATATATATATAGAGAGAGAGAGAGAGAGAGAGAGAGAGAGATAATTTAATGTTTTTTCATATTTGTTGGTGCTTAGAACCCATCTCGTCCCAGCATTGCCAATCAAACCAAAGCCCAAAGGCAAAGGACATAGTTATAGCATTACTTATCCTTATATAATAATTATTAAAATTAGCACTCTTTGACCTGGAAATGGTGCCTGACTATACAGAAAACTGGAAGAAAAATGTAAAACAAAAAAAAGTTTACATGCAAATCACACACAAGCAAAACAGAACCTCAAACCAAATGTACAATACCATTGTATTTTAACTTTGCAACTCACCTTCTCGTTTTCATGTCCTGATTCACCAACCCAAAGATTTCCTTCAGAATCCTTTAAACAAACGGCAGAATGACCAGCGTAAGCTCCACTGACCCACTTCTCTAGTGTCTCAAATCCACCCCACCGCCCACGAATTTTAGATAATGCTAGGAAATCTCCAGAGTGAATATCATCAACGCTAATATTTGTGACCCAAGGTTGAGGACGTTGATGAAAGGAAGCACCCATGTGCTTCTCGAGAAACCCAATATTGGAGTTCTCACCCCATCCAGTATTTGTAAACAAGGGAAAGACATCCCACAATGCTTGAAGGGTGCCTAGCATCCCTGCTTGCATGAGGAAAATAGAAACTCCCCTGTTTTTCACCTGATTGGGTAACATTAAAGACAAAATTAAACTCTTTTAAAAGGAAATTGGAATATCTGGAATATCAAGTAATATATGAATACTAGAAAGTGGCAACTTACATATTCAAACTCGGCTTTTCCTTGCCACTCTTTAAACTCAAGTGTATGCTCCCGAGACAGGAAATAGTAATCCCATGTGACAGTGTATGGAGTTGCAAAGACATAAATATCCATACATGTCCAACTATGAGCCTTATTAACCTGGATACAAACATGGATTCAATTTTAAACTAATGTAATAAAAGTATGAAAACTCTGATGAATGCCCCAGATTTTCTAAGCATAAGAACTCGGTATCTAATGAAAATGTAAGGTCACAAATAGCCTTAATTAGGTATTTTCTTTCCTACAGGGATCAACCAACCGCAAGAGGTTCAAATTCATAAGTACAACATTAATGAAACCTATATTCTAGAAAATGAAGCCAAAATGATATGCTTTGGATCATAAAATCCACAGAACAATCAAAAGAAACCCCAGAGAGGCTCTAACTGGAAATGTAATTAACACCTTAATATCCAGCAGTCCTCTGATATTCTAAGGAAAAACAAACAGCAAGTAAATTCCACAACTCCAATACCACAAACCTCCAATTTCTGCTAAATCACCTAGAAACAAACTGAAAACCAACCCTCGTATAGCCCATAATCAAACTAGCCAATAAAATCTTCATATTTATCGACAACTTTTGAACAGAAAATTAATCGAGTATCCTGAAGACCAAAACTTAAAAAAGTTACACAAACCCAGCTAAAAAACGAGCAGAAGAAATATGAGGTCACTGAAACAAGTTTAACATAATTTAATACCCATTAACCCACATACTCAAAACTCAAAATTCGCACAAACCCAGTTTGAAAATGAAAGAAAACAAGCCAACAGAACAAGAAATTTCAGTTCGTCTAGACCTTGATATGAAGAGTTCCGCCACCAAATTCGCTGCCACTCTTGTTGTGGAACTCCATCCAAGCTGTGTTCTGGTAAAAGCACGCACCTTTCCACTCCAAACTGTCTTTTGGAGACGAAGCTGAGCCCACGAAAGTGGGCAAGAGATCGACCGCACCGTGCAGAGAGTTGAGGATTGGCCATGAAACCTGTCTGGGCAAGAGAGGAAGGACGTCTCGGGGGTGAAATGGTAATTTGGCGGAATATGCGAAGAGCAAAGTGAGGGTGATTACGGCGGCCGCAAAGAGTAAAGAGGGAGAGGAAGCCATGGCTCTCTGTATGCGTAGGTAAGAGAGAGGGAGAGACCCTCGGGTAGTTGAACTCGTTTTGTTAGACAGATAAAAAACGCTCTTTCTTTAACTTATTATTTGCCTCTTTCTCGCAATTCCAACGAGGAAAGGAAACTTTTTCTTTTTCCTGTTTCATTTTTCTCTTTCCCTCTCTTTTGGAACGTGGAAATGTGTACGACATACATGTATTTATCTATCTGTCACGATTCGACAAGAAAAACAAAATGTATCTGTCAGGCTCTTATCTTATTCGATATTTTCAGTTGGAAAAAAAGACTCCTTCTGAATATTAATTATATTAATTAACTATAAGTTGAGATTTTTAATTAGTCATGTAACAAATGCATCATATTGAAATGTGTATGTATATTTTTCTTTTCATGTTTTTGATGAATTACTTTTGCATATGAGTTAATATGTAATTTGCTGGAAGTAGAAATGCCTCCTTCCAGGGAATGAGAGAAGCAATGTATAGTGGAGAATGTTAGCAACCTTCTCTCTCGCCTTCTCTTTTTAGTCATTTTCCCTTCTCTTCTCTCTCTCTCTCTCACTTAAAACAATGTTTTTCATTTAAAAAAACATTAATTATATTTTCACATTTGCCCTTGCAGTGTATGAAATTTAACATATTTTTTTGCCTTCCTGTTTGTACGTGTTTTATCTTATGGGCCCCCTCTGAGCCTTTTGCCTTGAGTTGTTATGAATGTTTAAAAATAACATCATGACCATTTACAATAGTAACAAGGCTCATCAAGGTGAAGGGGACAGCATGATGGCAGCAATGGAGCCATTACTGCATGCTGCGAGTGTGGATATAGTGCTTGAATCAGTAGAAGACGGTGGGTCCACGATGTGCTAATTGAGTTCTCTCAACTGGTTGATGTGTCTGGAAAACTGGTTTTTTTGGCAGTTTGAATGAGCAAGAACTTCAGCATATTGTTCTTGGCAGTATGTCTTTCTGGCTATGCATTCAGAATCGAAGGATTAGATCATACAGAACTCTGATTAAAAGTTCCTGGCCCCAATGGCTACTGAATGTTTCTTTTAAACATATTGGCACATCTGTGGGTGTGGCAGGGTCAGCCCCAGTTTTATTTCTGGAAGTTTCCCAAATATCTTAAGAACAATTCTCTTTCTTTTGGTTCTAAAACAATTCCATGGTGCAATATGAACGTCCTCCTCATGAGATCAGTTAGATATGAAATGGCACTGCCTCATTTGATTTTACCAACTTCTTCGGTCTACTGGCAACACTTGCAGAGAACGTAATATGGTATCATTCCTACCACATATCTAAGCGCACTCGATCATCTTCGATAGGGTTCCTCTTTTGTAGCCTGCTGGGAGTTGGAGAAGACTAATTAAACCATTGGCATTAAGAACTATGACCTGAATTGGTGAGTACCAGACCTGTGTGACTTGGATGAGATGAGTGACTAGCGGTCCGCAAGAGCTAACTGATATGCCAACGCTATATTTGACAAGCTACACTACCAAAACACTACATTTGGAACCTTTTTTGCGGCCATCCGAAATTCATTGCAACTCCTTATAGTTGTACCTTAACAAGATTTAAATTCTTGATCTCTCGTTGTCTTGTATGTACTCTTGAATGCCTATTGTTGCAGATTGCTATATATCTTAATTAGTTCTGAATGCCTATTGTTGTCTTCTCCTTTCCTAATCTGTGATGAGAATACTCTCCGAGAGAGATGAGAGAAGAAAAAAATGAAAAATTGATAACAAACAATGGATGAAAGCTCTAAAGTTCACAAACAAAATTTTGACATAAAAACTTTTCAAGATATAGCATTGGCATTTGTATTTGAGAATTTTTCTTTTAGAATTAAGTACCAAACCTGACCCCACTTAAGCATCTGCAAACTTTTTACTTCTGTCCCTGCACTTGGGAGTCTTGTTCTTGATCTCTCTTTTCCCCCAGGTATAAAATAAGGACATTAATGTGCTGTGTAGACAATCTTCCCACCAGACTTGTCCTGCACTGCACAGACACTAGTATCTCCATGAGCTAATAATTTCCGAACACCAAAAAATCAAAACCAAATCCAGATAGATGGAGCTGGCTGAGTAAAGTTCAAACCTCAAGGTGGAAGCAAACTCCACGTCAAGAGTTGGCACTCCCAAACACTTGATCTTCACAGCTTCCGCCCGCTTCCAATGGTCGTGGATATCATCTAACATGTTATGAGTAACTCCTCCCTTTCCTGATACAAAATTAAATCATTTAGTCCCTCCTCATAAAAATGACTGCAAAACCAAACCAACTTTCAAGCCTAACAACAATGATAAAATCCAATACAACATATTTAAAATTCCAAAACCATATAAACCAAAATCTCATAACCTCATTAACCCAAAATAAAATCTCCACTCACAACAAGTCCAACACTGCTCAATCCTGAGAGGGTCCCTTCTGAAGAGTACGCTGAGTCTGGATACCTATTTGAGATAATAAACGGATTTAATCAATAAAAGTGTCCAACCACGATCTTTAACTCAAAATCCTAATTCACAGGACTCAAATTGTGTGCACGACTTTTAAGAAGGTTTATAGGGTCATTCTAGTATTTTTCGAAGGATGGGACGGTCTCGGAAGACTCATGGTCAACCGAGCAGTCAAACTTTTCATATTGGTCAACCGGGCCCATAGGGCCCACGACCTCCGATTTAAGAATGGTTAACCCCTTTTTTTGTCGTTAATTTTTCTTGACATTATTTTTGTTTCAACATTTGTGATTTAATTTCCTGAACATTTTAACTTAAAAAATTCCAAAATCCAAAACATTTTATAATTTCACTTAAAAATAAAAACAAGGACAACAACATTTTATTTCAAAAACTCTGAAAATAAAAACAAGTACCACACGACTTATATAAAAACAAATGGAACAATAAGACTTATTTGGTTATTTGCAATGTGGTCACAACATCTACATCTTCCTAATCTATAGCCCTTGGAGCTACTACTTTTGCGCATGCCCGAAATAATTCGAACCCTTCATTGAAGCCGTAACCATGGCTGTCTGTTGAGGCCCAAAAAATCCAAGACTGGGCCCAAATATATTTTCTACCCAATACAACACCAAGTGGAAAATTCTTATTTAAGCAACATGTCACGCTACAAACTTAAGTGGGCCCAAGCCACGCGAATGCCTGGGGCTTGCTGAGCGGGTTGTGGTATAGATGGTTACGAGCATTCACGAGGCCCATTGATGGTCCAATGAGTGGAAGTTTTGGGCTACTTGGGAGCACCAAAACTCAAGCTCATTCCTTGAGCCCAAACATATGGGTAAGCATGAGAGAAAACCTAGTAGCTCATCACCTTAAGAAAACCTAATAGCCCATAAAATCCCACATCAGCAAAAGCTTCCAGCAACCTGATGAAATCAAAGGGAACTCACAAGCGCTGGAAACAAAACAGCCCAACCCAGCACCTTATAAAATATCCAATGTTGTACATCTCTATTAAAACCATATCACAGCCAAAGTACCAAAACCAAGCAAACCCATGTGCTGATCACCTTTTTGACCAAGCACCCTTACCCATTCTTTCCTCTTCAAGCTTTGGTGAGAAAACAAGAAACAAAAGTGGGTGGCTCCTCACCCACATGGAGAAGTCCAGCTATATGTGAAGGTTTTGGAACTCCAAAAAGCTTCATGCCTACATGCTCATGCTAAGGAAGTTTCAACAAATAAGATGGAATGGAAGAAAGTGAAGGAAAATGGGAGAGGGTGGCTTGATAAAATTGAGTCTTCCAAGCGCCTATAAAAGGAGCCACTTTCTATACAGCAAACACACAACAAACCGATCGAAGGCAAGCACCCCCTCTAGAATCCTTCAATTTCATGTTTTGTTCTTCCATCTTCTTCCTCTATCTCTCCCAAAAACCCACATCCAGAGAGAGCAAGCATCATCTCTCATCTCTGGAACCCTTCAATTTCATGCTTTGTTATTTCATCTTCTTCCTCTCTCTCCCAAAACACACATCCAGAGAGCAAGCATCATCTCTCATCTCTGGAACCCTTCAATTTCATGGTCTATTGTTCCATCTTCTTCCTCTCTCTCCCAAAACACACATCCAGAGAGCAAACATCATCTCTCATCCCTAAAACCCCTGCAATTTCGAGCCTTACTCCTCCATCTCTTCCCATTTTCCCTTCTGTCGTGCAACCCAGGAGCCTGACGAAGCTTTCGTCAAGTTCCTGAAAATCTGCTAAAGCCACCCATGCTTCTATCTTCTTCCTCTCTTTCTGATCGAAGGCAAGCAACCATGTCAAGAGAGAGCAAGCATCACCTCTCATCTTTGGAACCTTTCAATTTCAAGCCTTGTTCTTCCATTGCTTCCCATTTTCTCCTCTGATAAGCCATTCCAGAGCCTGACGAAGCTTTCGTCAAGCTGCTGGAAAATTACCCAAAGCACCTGTTCATCCACCAGAATCTATGTCTCTCTCTCTCTCTCTCTCTCTCTCTCTCTCTCTCTCTCTCTCTCTCTCTCTCTCTCTCCTCAGCAAATCCTCACGAAATTATTACTTCAAGCCTTTATTCCTTATAGGAAACCCAAGCCTTCTCTCTCTCTCATGCTAAACTCGTGAATGCTCAACTCCCATGCCACAAGCTTCTCATGCCAAGCCCAAGAATTTATCTATAAGCGATTGTTGGTTTCATTGGTGAAGAAGACCATGGTGTTTCCTAAGGCTTAGCTACCTTTTCGAGACACTCTTGAGGTCTGATCTTTGAACTCAGACACAGTGGTAGCTTTACCTGTTTCTTTTCGGCAGCCCAGGTCCATTCGTCAGGCTGCTGGAATAAAAAGACCCTTACACTGTCTTCCATTTTTTCTTTATATTTTTCTGGCTTTAAATGAATTGTCTCATTGTCACGCTTATAAACTATAGATTTCCATTTGATGATCTTGGTATTGGACCTTGGATATAGCTTCTAGGCTCTGATTTCTAAACTTTAAGTGAAGTCAGACTCTAGGAACACTTATTCAATGCATTTCTTGACTATTACATGAAAGGGAGGTGGATTGCACCTAGGATGGGGGCATCCTCAATCAAATGTATGATGCTCCTTTCAATTGTTAGGTTCCATTGGTGTGGTTGATTAAGTTGCATATGGAGATAAATATTTATGGGCAAGTGGATGGTATATTGGTTTTTTACTTATACTTTTACTTCATTGGATTCATTTATCCTCCTTCAATAATGCTCTCAACCCATGCTCAGCTCCCTTTGTCTTCTTCAATTATTTTCTAAATCATTTCCCATCTCCTATTGTCTTGTTTCAATCATGTTCTAAACCATTGTTCATCTTTGGCCATCTCATTTTATTGGATTTCCTTATCTTTCTCTATCTTTTCCAAACTTCATTCAATTATGATCAGACATGTTGGCCATTATGTTTTTTCATTTTGCAATTTTTTCCTCTCTTCCTCCTTATCCCTTTGTATCTTATCCTATTTTCAACCGTTGGATTTGCACCCAAAAAAATTACCAACCTTTGATCCAATAACTGTTGGAGTTGAATTCAGAAAAAGAAAAAGAACCAGCAGTTCAAAAAGAACCGGTGGATTGCAACAGTCACAAGACGAGAGTGCGACACGTGTCCTAGGCAAGAAGATGCTGAAATTCGACGCCAGCTGACTGCGGGTTCTACCATCACATGGGCATTTTGCAACTTTCGTTTGGGCTGCTGCTTTTTGTAGGTGTGCTCCACGAAATTTGGACCCATGCAATAAAAGGGGCACTATTCCACCTCAGCCTTTGCCTGAATTGGTTTTATTGCCCTTTTGTATGCATGGTTGGAGAATGATTTTGGTCTAAAATGTCAAATTTTAAGTATAGCCCACTCTCATTGGAGGTGGCCTTAGGATCTGATTCAATCTGATCCATTTTGTATTGGATTGATTGGCTAAATCGGTTTTAGTTTAGTCAAACGACTTAGGGCTCGTTTGGGCGTGCTTATGAAACAGTTAAAAGTGCTTTTTGACAACCAAAAGCGCTTCTGACAGCGTTTGGCAGAAAAGTTTAGAAACGCTTTTGGGCCATAGAAGCGCTTTATGAAGAAGCATCTGTCATGTGCTTCTTCAGGAAGCACTCCCAAATGCTTTTCCAAGAAGCACTTCGGTTTCTTATGAAAATTTCAATGTCTTTATAATAAAAGCACTTTTGGTAGAAAGCGCTTATAAATAGAAGTGCTTCCTAGAGAAATAGTCCCAAACGAGCCCTTAAATTGTTTATAATTTCTTCAATTTCAAATGTGAAAAGGTACGAAACCAATTATGTTGAATTGCATTAGATTCAGTTTTAGAATTTAAGAATCTAGTTCGATCCACCATACCATCGAAAAATTGACCAAAATTGAATTGAATCGGTTGGTGTAGACAAATTGAATTGGATGTTGAACACCCCTAACTATAGGCCAAAATTCAACTGTATCCCGTCTAAATCTCTGTTTTTCGCCTATAGTCAGGGGTGACACCCCATTTGTCATTAACGTCTATCTAAATTTTCTTCATACAATCGAGCTCAAAATTCAAATGACGACAAGGTCATGCGTCTTTGTGTATTTGACAGTCATGATGTCTGACATCTCTCTTGACAAACCTAAATTTGCAGTCTGATTAAACAATGATCGAATAATTTCCCTGAACTTGGGCCACCTTACTCGACTCGACACTTGTCTTTTGTTTTGTCAAATGTATACACGCATACAAAAAATATCTTGTTAACATAAATGGTTGCAGTTTGCATTATATCACAACTTACAAGTCATACTTGCATCTTTGATAGAGTAGTAAGGACGAACCAGCAATTTGTGAGATAACCTAGAGTGAGAGATAAAACTGAGAGATTTATGTGAACATAAAAAAACTAATATGTTGTTCCCAACTCCTTTCTGAGACTAGGGAACACTTCAATCAATTTGGAATGACATTATAAAAGAATAAGAAAAAAAATACATTGTGGAAAAGAAAGACATGCATTACAATTCATATTCCTTTTATCATGCACATTGTACAACAATTGAAACACTAACACTGCCCTCCTTTCGTACCTGACCACCAAAAATATTTACAGCTTCGCCATCTTTCATTCATTTGTATCCAACAATAGAACTACACTAAAAGCAGAAGAAACTGGTATGACATCAACCATAGGCCTAACAAATTTGTAAGAGCAATGAATTGAGGACTTAGCAATTCCGTGATCTGGAGTACTTTTGGGGCAGTGATTCGCACCTTTCATTCATATGGGAGTATGGTTCCATGCTGTTGTATTCAGGTAGTTCCATTCGATACTTCCCTTTAATCTGACAGAAAGGAAGCTTCACGGTGTCCCCGTCATTGCACCACTTTGGCAGGCGGCATGAATTATTTTCAAAGAATTTCAGCATGTAAGCATCTTTTATCTGCATTTATGGCAAATAAAGTTAAATACATGAGAACGAACATATAAACTCCTTATGAAACAACTAATTTGCATAGCACCCCAATGGATAACGTTTTGAATGGGAAGCTACATGAACCTCAACAATCTAATTCCTTTCCTTTTTCAAATGTCACTAAACTTTCTATTATTTAAAATTAAAAAGGCTCAACTATAATCTTATATCAATTATTATTGAAAAGGGAATAAAAGAGGTCAGTCATCATTGATCTTGTGTCTCCCTAGAACTAGCATCAACTCAGCCCCGTTTATCCTAAAGCAAACAGATATTGAATTTTGTTCTGGATAAACTCACCGTAAATTCAGTGACTTGGATAGAGCTAGCAATTGGATCAAACAGTCCTGCCTGTTTATACATTTCAAGAATGAAGGCCACACTCGATGTTGACTTCCCATCACTGTATAGCCAATAATCCTGTTCGGGAAGTGTCAGCAGTTCGTCAAAAGATGATCCTCTCTTTTCAACTTCAACTAGAATCTCTGGAAGACTAAGGTTCTGCATGAAATACAAAGGGTACATCAGAAACTCAGAACGATAAAAATGGCACAATGAATTTCAAAGATGATATTGACTAATTGCTTAACTTCTAACCAAAAGTAAAAATCTTGATCGGTTGATATTTCTAACTGAAGGAATGCTGATTTATCATTTACTCCAAAAATCTGATGCCCTTGTGGCAATAAAACATATTTTTTAAAGAGAGAGTTCCATGATAGCCACAGGATTGCAATGCAAGGAAAACGTTTCACAACACCTGTGTTCCAAGTCTCTTGTTCAAGGCTTCATTCCACATGTTCGCAGCATATGCAGGCTGTATGTTATTCCAAACTGTCATAACAGAAGCAACCTACATAACCATAGAGCTAAGAATAAGGACCAATGAATAAGAAAACCTCATCAAGCTCATAGAAGCATTCACACGTAAGACATGTCTGAGAGAGGGAGATAGCAGGACTTAACTATATTCTCTTAGTTGGCTAACCAATCTAACTATGAAACTAAAGAAAACATTTCTTTCTATCTTCTTTTCCAGTTGTAAACATCCACTGATCATCATCCATTGTGGACCCTTTTAGGCCACTACGAAGCAATCATATATTAGCTGCATGGCACCTTATGCATAATGCATATTATTAGTTTTCCTAATTCTACTTGGATTAGTTTTCCTAATTCAGTTAAGGATTCCTTTTTGTTGAAGGATCTCTTATTAGTTAATTTGCTTTCCTATTTCTTAAAGTTTACTTTTCCTTTTCCTAGGCTAAAAAGGGTTTTGCCTCTATAAATAGAGCTGTTTGTAATCTTTTAAGGGAGACTTGATGTATGATAAATTTCCTCACTTTAAACTCTCTGATTCCTTCCCTTTCCCTTCGTCTCTACGATCTCTATTTCTTCACCTCGATCTCTTATTTCTTCTCTGTTCTATTGCTTAAGTGTTTACTCTAATACCTACGGGCTGTTCTACATCAGCACCTTGATTCAAATTAATCTGTACCCACACGTTTATAAAGTGGTTGTTTGAAAGCCAGAAGTTATAAACCATAAAGAAAATAATTGGGGTAAAGCACCTAACAGGTAGTTTTTTAAGTCCTCTATAGAACCCAGGCCTCAATCCAAACAGATAATGGAAACCACCAAGTTCAATACTAACTAAATCATCATACCAAAAGAAAAAAAATAAGGAAATTAATTTAGATTTACTAATACTGTAAACAGTCTGATATAGAAATCTTAAATGTACTAATAACATGATACCATGTGAGCATCCACAGGGGGTGGATAGTTGTCTTTTATAGTATCTATCCAGCTGAATATCACGTTATGATAACCAAATGACTGGCCTTCCATGCTCCTTGCATACTCCCAGGCAGCAGTCTCACTAAACTTTGCTCGTATATCAGGATGCAAGGGAAGCAATGCAATATGGGGATTGGAATCATCTTTATTCAGCTCAAACTCCCACCACTCATCCCATGGCAGCACAGCAATGATACTTTCTCCCTAGAACACGAAAGGAAAAAAGCACAACATATTTTATTATATACATAGGCATATACAAATAAAGACATACATATATATACACATAAAAACATATATATATATATATATATAGAGAGAGAGAGAGAGAGAGAGAGAGAGAGAGAGAGAGAGAGAGAGAGAGAGAGAGAGAGATAGAGAGAGAGAAATAGAGAGAAATAGAGAATTTAATGTTGTTTCATATTCGTTGGTGCTTAGGACCCATCTCATCCCAGCATTGCCAATCGAACCAAAGCCAAAAGGCAAAAGACATAGTTATAGCATCACTTATCCTAATTTAATAATAATTAAAATTAATACTCTTTGACCTGGCAATGCTGCCTGACCATACAGAAAACTGGAAGTAAATTGTTAAAAAACAAAAAAACAAAAAAAGTTTCCATGCAAATCACACACAAGCAAAACAGAACCTCCAAACCAAATGTACAATACCGTATAGTATTTTACAAACTTTGCAGCTCACCTTCTCGTTTTCATATCCTGATTCACCAACCCAAAGATTTCCTTCATAATCCCTTAAACAAACAGCAGAATGACCAGCATAAGCTCCACTGACCCACTTCGCTAGTGTTTCAAATCCACCCCACCACCCACGAATCTTAGATATTGCTAGGAAATCTCCAGAGTGAATATCATCTACGCTAATATTTGTGACCCAAGGTTGAGGACGTTGATCAAAGGAAGCACCCATGTGCTTCTTAAGAAACCCAATATTAGAGTTCTCACCCCATTCAGTATTTGTAAACAAGGGAAAGACATCCCACAATGCTTGAAAGGTGCCTAGCATCCCTGCTTGCATGAGGAAAATAGAAACTCCCCTGCTTTTCACCTGATTGGGTAACATTAAAGACAAAATTAAACCCAAATTTTCCTTTAAAAGGAAATTGGAATATCAAGTAATATCTGAATACTAGAAAGTGGTAACTTACATATTCAAACTCGGCTTTTCCTTGCCACTCTTTAAACTCAAGTGTATGCTCCCCAGACAGGAAATAGTAATCCCAAGTGACAGTGTATGGAGTCGCAAAGACATAAATATCCATACATGTCCAACTTTGAGCCTTATTAACCTGGATACAAACATAGATACAATTTTAAAATATTGTAATAAGAGTACGAAAACTCTGATGAATGGCCCAGATTTTCTAAGCATAGGAACTCAGTATCTAATGTAAATGTAAGATCACAAATAGCCATAATTAGGTATTTTATTTTTTACAGGGATCAACCAAAAACAAGAGGTTCAAATTCATAAGTACAACATTAATGAAACATATATTCTAGAAAATTAAGCCAAAACGATATGTTTTGGATCATAAAATCCACAGAACAATCAAAAGAAACCCCAGAGAGGCTCAAACCGGAAATGTAATTAACAACTTAATATCCAGCAGTCAAACAGCAAGTAAATTCCACAACTCCAATCCCACAAACCTCCAATTTCCGCTAAATCACCTAGAAACAAACTGAAAACCAACCCTCGTATAGACCATCATAATCAAACTAGCCAATAAAACCTTCAAATTTATCGACAATTTTTGAAGAGAAAATTAATCTGAGTATCCTAATGACCAAAACTTAAAAAAGTTACACAAACCCAGCTGAAAACCGAGCAGAAGAAATATAAGGTCACTGAAACAAGTTTAACATAATTTAATTCCCATTAACCCACATACTCAAAACTCAAAATTTGCACAAACCCAGTTCGAAAATGAAAGAAAACAGGCCAACAGAACAAGAAATTTCAGTTCGTCTAGACCTTGATATGAAGAGTTCCGCCACCAAATTCGCTGCCACGCTTGTTGTGGAACTCCATCCAAGCTGTGTTCTGGTAAAAGCACGCACCTTTCCACTCCAAACTGTCTTTTGGGGACGAAGCTGACCCCACGAAAGTGGGCAAGAGATCGACCGCACTGTGCAGAGAGTTGAGGATTGGCCATGAAACCTGTCTGGGCAAGATAGGGAGGACGTCCCGAGGGTGAAATGGTAATTTGACGGAATATGCGAAGAGCAAAGTGAGGGTGATTACGGCGGCCGCAAAGAGTAAAGAGGGAGAGGAAGCCATTGCTCTCTCTGTGCGTAGGTGAGAGAGGGAGAGATCCCTCGGCTAGTTGAACTGGTTTTGTTAGATATAAACGTTCTTTCTTTAACTTATGATTGCCTCTCTCTCTAGCAATTCCAACGAGGAAAGGAAACTTTTTCTTTTTCCTGTTTCAATTTTCTTTTTCCCTCTCTCATGGAATCTGGACATATTTTCGACATATATATATCTATCTAGGCTTAAATGTCAAAATAGTATTTTATTGTGTTGGTCAATTTAGTCTTTATATTTAGCACTGTTAGCTCAATCCGTTAATTTGATATTAAAAGAAAATTTAGAAACTAATATAATAAGTTAAGTTAATTTATAAATAAATACATAAGCACTACAAAAATAAAAATGAGATCCAAAAACTAAAAAATAAAAAACAAGGCACCACCGTCCAATCCCAGCTACCTACAGCATCAAAATGCTATAACACACAAAATTGCGGATTCTCACTTTCCCTACTTTGAATGAATTGTCAATCTTGGTTTGCTCTAGGGAAGGTTTTGAGCTAGCTGTTGATGCCAATACAAAATATGGGTTCTGCAACGAGGATTCTAAGGCCTTTTGAATTGGAGCTGGTGATTGGGGCTTGGTTGGCTTTGGAGAAGCTGTAGAAAGCTAAAGAAATTGCAGTTGATGAGCTGTGAAGGGATTGGTGAAGAAGGGTCTTTTTCGTCCTTTGTTATATTTTAATGAAGTTTCAATATTTTTAAGTTAATTCATTCTAAAACATTAATTTCAAAAAGGTTTACAGTTTTTATAAGACCAAAAAAAAAAAGTTAATAATCTAAATTTAATAGATTGGTGGACTAAATTGGCTAAATTGAAAACATATGGATTAAATTAGCCAACACGGTAAAACGCAGGTACCATTTTAACATTTAAGCCATCTATCTATTATGATTTCAACAAAAAAATAAATATCTATCAAGCTCTTATCTTATTCGATATATTCAGTTGGAAAATAAGACTTCTTTTGGATATTAATTAACTATAAGTTGAGATTTTTAATTAGTCGTGTAATAAATACATCATATTGACTCGACCTATTTATTAATGGGGAAGGAAAATACTTGCATCTTTCCTTGGAAGTAGGAATTTCTACTTTCCTACCAATCATAGTTTAACATGTGTGTATATTTGCATATGAGTCAAACTGTAATTTATTGGAAGTAGGAATGTCTCCTTTCAGGAAAGAAAGGAAGCAGTGTCCAATGAAGAATGCTAGCAACCTTCTCTCTTACCTTCTCTTTTTAGACATTTTCTCTTCTCTTCTTGCTCTCACTTAAAACAATGTTTTTCATTCCAAAAAAGATATATTAATTATATTTTCATATTTGCCCTATGAAATTTAACGCATTAATTAAAAATAACATCATGATCATTTAAAAAGAATAATAAAATAAATAAGTTAAAAACATATTTGAACAATTTAACATAGTAAAGAAGTTTGTATATAGATGCATATTCATTGATGTGTTGAAAATTTTGGTTTGGTGACTTTTAT